>NC_134535.1:110572230-110872230 GCF_050624435.1 Tenrec ecaudatus
GGAGGAAGAGGAGGAAGAGGAGGAGGAGGAAGAAGAGGAGGAAGAGGAGGAGGAGAAGGAGGAAGAGGAAGAGGAGGAGGAGGAGGAGGAGGAGGAAGAGGAGGAGAGAAGGAGGAGGAGGAGGAGAAGGAGAGGAGGAGAGGAGGAGGAGGAGAAGAAGGAAGAAGAGAGGAGGAGGAGAAGGAGGAGGAAGAGGAGGAGGAGAAGGAAGAGGAGGAAGAGGAAGAGGAGAAGGAGGAGGAGGAAGAGGAGGAGGAGAAGGAGGAGGAGGAAGAGGAGGAGGAGGAGGAGGAGAAGGAAGAGGAGGAAGAGGAGGAGGAGAAGGAGGAGGAGGAAGAGGAGGAAGAGGAGGAGGAGAAGGAGGAGAAGGAGGAGGAGGAAGAGGAGGAAGAGGAGGAGGAGAAGGAGGAGGAAGAGGAGGAGGAGAAGGAGGAGGAGGGAATTTTGGTCACTAGACCACTTCACCTTTCCAGCAAGGTTTCAGGTGTATGATCAGTTGGGGTGACTGTAATACGTGTTGAAAGGCCTGAGATACATGGGAACCAACAAGTAGCCACAGTTTTAGTCTTGGATATGTTGACACGCATTTGAACTGGGAGACCAGAAGTAAAAAAGGACTCAGGTTTGTACCAGAGCACTGGCATCCAGCTCCAACCACCACCTATTTTTCTTCTTTACTGTGGCATGCGATGATTCTATCACTAATAATTCTTCCACCGGTTATGTTCACTGTATCAAAAGTTACTAGCCTGCCATTCATGAAAAGATATTTTTCATTTTCCACAAAATTCTCATGAAAGGGAATACAATAACAAAAGTGAATGGATAAAGGAAAATAAACTCTATTACCTAGAGGTACAAAGCCAATATCCACATATAGCTTGGCACATAAGGAACCCAATAGGAAGCCAAAGATCGGCCCTATAATTGCAACCGTCTGCACACACCCTGAAGAAGAAAGAAAGCAAACTGTCATTTTGTCTGATTTTATAAATCGGCAGCTTTTTAAACAAGAAATGTGAGCTAGCATTAGCAGTTAACAATATTTCATCAGTTTCTCATTTGGGTGCTTAATTTATCAGTTTCATCAGAAAATAAATTCGTCTCCGCTTGGAGAGAAGAGTGAATATTTTTTAAGGCACTGATGATCTCTCAGTAAGAAAATAACACCTAGAATCTGACAAGGCCAATTTCACCAAATGCAGAGACATGGATTCCCTGGGATTTGATTCTCTACTGATAAAAATCAGAATTTTACTAATGCTGACAGCCTTTAAAAAAAAAAGAATTATGGTCAGCTACATTGCAGACTTGATTGAACAACAACACTGATTTCTCCCATGTTAGTGCAAACGTGAATGTTTTCCCTCTGAGTTTCTCGGGGCCGTTTGGGGGAGCGTTCCTGGAGCAGATCCCTCGAGGCAGCTAGCAAGGGAAGGAGGCTTTTGACCCGGGAGAAGGGGCTGCACTGAACACATTGAACAAGCCTAGACATCCTTGACACTTGGAGCAGACTGACCGACACTGTTGCTAGGAACTAGCTTTTCCCTGTGAGATGTCTCCTCTTTGCCTTTCATGTCCCTGCACTTTAATAAGCCCATATTGCTGGGAGAGGGAGTTGGTCCTTTTAAATGAACCGGAGGAGTAAATAGCTGGCATCAGATCCTTCCCTGGATCTGATAGAGAGCAAGCAACAAAAGGGAGCAGGCTCTGATCCTGGTCAGGAAGGAAGCTCCTAGGTTCATTTGGCTGCAATCTCCCCCTTGTCCCCAGAGTCATTCTTTAGCACATGGAATGGAGCTTCTGTTGCACTTCCAGCTCCTGATGTGGACTGACATTTCTACTGGAGCCAGACCCTTGTTGTTAACCACAGCCTACTTAGCTAGGCTCAGAGGCTTCCAAGAGTCCTGGTGTGTCAAGCCAGAACCGGATGGTGCAGTTGTCCTTGCTGTCGCTCCTCGATGAACTTAAATCGTGGTTGTCTTTCCGTGAATTTGATGCCCACAAATGATCCCAAACCCAAGAAATTACTACCAATGTGAGAGAGCAGTTGTTTGTCACCCTGCATTTTATACTGTTTAAATGCATCTGGCTTTATTTCCCATTATTTTGGTTTTTATGATTTTAGCCACTAGCCTACCCACTGGGACCTCCGTTGACCTGAGACCTTGCTCCTGGATTGTCTCTATTTCCTCCTGGTGCCTGTTGCGATTGCAGAATCCCTTATCTCCCATCTTTCATAGAAAAACAAAATAAAACTTAAAAAGCTGCCTTACAAAACCAGGTCTTGTAAAATGGGGTCCAGTTTCTATGATTTGGGAAAAAAATAGGTAGACAAAGTTAAAGCTTAAATACTTTAGCAGTATAATCATGCTGGGAAAGGGATACAGCATCTCACGTGCATAGAGGTGAGGGTAACTATCCGAGGTCCCACACAACACCGAGGTTCAAGTCATAACTATTGTTCAATTTGAACAAAATAAGGTTTATTCCCCTAATATAAAAGTTTTGGGCTTTTTTTCTGGTTCAGGTGTCATCACATCCAATTTTTAAGAGTATACTTCCAAATCAGGTGGCCTCAATAAAGTAGATGGGTCAGAAGTCTAAAACGTTCAATGCTCAATTTGGTTTCTAATGAAACAGGGGAACCAGGTGCGTTGGCTTGCAAGAAGCTGGGTGAGGGGCTTACCGATATAGAAGGCCGCATTGTCTTCATGGGCAAAGTCATCCAGGTAGGTGATGCCCAGAGGCTGGATGGGAGTTTCTCCTATCCCCCGAAGAAGATTTCCCAGGAAAACATAAACCCACATGGAGGAACCAGCATCCGTTTCACATTCTTAAAAGGAAGCAAACAAGAGGTTTGGAATTAGATGGATAGCAAGGTTAAAAAGCGGAGTCTGCATTGCAACAATTTACTTTACTGCATTGCAATGATTTGCTTTACATTAGATTATAGAAGGGAAATCTGTAATAAAAACAAAACCCAAACTCACTGCCACGGAGTCGATGCCTACTCATTGCGACCGTGTAGGACGAGGTAGAACTGCTCTGATAGGTTTCTGGGAGTGGGACTCTCCTGGAGTCGAACGCCCTGTCTTTCCCGCAAGGAGAAGCTGGTGGTTTCATAATTTATCTTCATATATGAGTTTGGGCAAGCATAGAAAACATTTTGTAACTTTAGATTTTAGGCAGTATGAAGACCCCGAATTCTGACTCAGGAACTCTACATTATTTCTTGTTAATGTTCCTTTTAATGCTTATTTTCTCTCTTTCTTTTCTTCCAACACTGAGTTCTTTGAATTCTTATATTCTGAGAACTCTTAATATCTTCTTAGGGACAAAGTGCAAAATTGTAAACAAAACCTTACTCATGTTACACTATAAAAATACTTCAATTTTCAGCAAAAATCACTACTATTATTAGTCAAGTTTCATCAAATATTTCTATGACCAATACTCCCAGGTGGACAGTCTGGTTCACAGTTATATCTGTTTTATAGTGAGAATGGTGAATCTTTCTGCTTTCTTAAAGATTTACAGTCTCAGAAACACACCAGGGCCACTAGAAGTCTGAATTAATGCCAGTGAGATTTGAATAGAAAGTAACCATCATTTTGGACCATGGAAACAAAGTCATGTAAGAATTACAAAGGATTCAAGCTTTTGCGAGGATCCCTTGTGGCACAATGATCAAGTGCTTAGCTGTTCTCTGAAAGGTCAGAGGTTCAAACCTGCCAACGACTCCAAGGAGCAAAAGAGATGATAAACTGCTTCATTAAAGATTACAATTTAGAAAACGCTATTGGGCAATTTTATTCTAGCACATAACGTTGCTCTCAGTCAGAATTGACTTGATTACACAAAACAATTAGAAATGCATCGGCAGTACAGCTATTCTGGTTTAAATAAAAGAGCATTTTGACATTATTTTTTAGAGTAAAATTCAAAGCGAACAGTTTTCAAATGTGTCTATGCAGGTCATATGCTAATATGATCATGTAAGTAGGATAATTCTCTCCACATCATAAATTAAGAATTGCTTTAAAGAATTGAGTTATTTTAATAATAGTGATATCATCAATGAGCTTCAATAATAACAACTTCAGAAAGTGTCTTCTGTACCAGGATATTATGGATTGTTTTATAAATCCTAATCCCGGTGGATGTCTTCCCATTTCAAAATAGTGGTTTCCTTGTTACACTTTTGAGACCAGATCAGGATAGGAGTGTTTTAAACCAACCTGCTTCCAAACCAGGACTCCAAAGTTTGTTGACTAGAGACATTTGAAAGGAGAATTCCCCCTGCGCACAGGGAGAGCCTCTCCTCGAGCTGGCGGCCTTGGATTGGGAAATTTAGCCTTGGGGATTGTGACAACACTTCTGGTGCTCCCTTATAGCAGCGCTCAGAGACACAGGTGCTTGAATGCATGGCTTACATGCATTATTCAATTGAATCCTCTTCACAATCCCATAAGGTAGGAGTTTGTTCCTTACCTAAAATGCGATGGCCCAGTGGGGGCTATTTGAAGAACTGTCGTGGATAAGCTTTGGGCAGATGAATGTGACTACTGAGCAGTTATGCTGACTCTGGTCTTGATTCTGCTCCCTTCTTGACATGTAATAAAGTGGCCGGACATTTGGCACTTATTTTATCTGCAGTTTGATTCCTTTTCTAAAAAGATGAGGCAAGCTCCTTTCCTACAAATGGACTCTAATATCAATTTTAGCCCTAATGATTTTATGATTCTATGAAGGTAGATATTTTAGATTTGTGCTACCCAATACCCAACCAAACACTGCCCCGGAGTCAGTTCTGACTCCTAATGACCCTGTAGGACCGGGCAGAATGGCCCCTGTAGGTTTCTGAGACTGTGCCTCTTTACAGGAGTAGAAAACCTCATATTTCTACCTCCAGGTGGCTGGTGGCTTTGAATAGCTAACCATTGAGTTATCAGACCACTGCATAACCCACTACACCACCAATATAGTAACCGCTACTGTCCAATATAATAACAACTAAATTTAATCTAAATTGAATAACATTACAAATTCAATTCTTAAGTCAAGGTAGCTACATTCAAGTACTCAAGTACACACACAGCTGGTGGCTACTATCTTGGATGGCACAGATATACAACCATTCCATCATGACAGACATCACCTAGTGAACGGCTTTTCTCTATTGAATGGGGAGAATCAAGTTGTGAATGTAGTATTTTTGAGAGAGTCGTATTTATTATATATCCATATTTGTCCACTAACCCTAAGGAACAGGACTTTCAGAGAGTAGTCCCTAAAGAAAAGAGAGGAATACACATACTGTGTTCGATTTGAGTTGTGTGAACTGTGAGGAGACTGATAATGCCAGGCCTACCCCACTGCACCCCGTGTTATTCTATAAGCATCCTAGAAGGCAAGGACCCCCCGGAAGAAGACTAATTCAGAGGAAGTACTTGGCATTCTTCTAGAGGCTGACCACAGAAATTAAGTAAATTGTAGAGGAAAACTGTTTCTCTCAGGTCTGAGGAATAGGTTGGAAACTAAGGGTGCTAAACCAGGTGTTGTGGTCCACCAGAACTGCTGGAAGACTTTGCCAGAGTTACTAGCAATTAATAGTATTTCTTCCTCTGAAATGTGATGGCCCTTTTAAGGGGCCTCTACTACTTTATTTGTTAGAAATTTTAAGGCGTTAGATACAATATTTTCTCCATTTAGGTAGTTATGTTTTTGAAAACAAAAAAAATCAAAATATTTGTCACAGCAAGTTTTGGCAAAAAGTGTTTGCTTGGTCAAATTTAGTTTTTAAAGATCATCTTACCGTTATTTGCTTTAGATTGTGGTTTTTCCATGACTGAGATTGGTCGTGGATCATTTGTCTCCGGGAGACATGGAGAGATGCTCTGAGTGGAGTTGGAGAAAGAAGAATATCGCTCATATCTGTACCTGCACAAAAAGAACGTTTGCTTTATTACAGATTTATTTGTGTCATGCTTTAAAAAAGTGCATTCATGCTATGTGGCTTAGTGTATAGTGCCGATTGAGATTACAGCTATCTATTTATCACACAACCAAACTAGTATTTAACAGCAGAACTTGATAGGCATCCAGAAAGTCTAGATCATAAATAACAAAAGTATGGATGCCAGAGGAGACTCTAAAACATGCCTTAGTCATAGAGTAGCTAAAGCAAATGGAAGAAATGATCAACTCAATGGGCTGACTAGAAAATTCCAAATGGCATCTTGAGAAGACAACGCCAAACATGACAACACAATGTGCACGGATCTGGAATTAGAAAACCAAGAGGGAAAACATTCAGCATGTCTGAAACAAAAAGAACTCAAGAAAAACCTCAAACCTTGAATATGAGCAAGAACCAATGGTGCTGAAGGAAGAAGTTCAAGCTGCACTGACTGCATTAAGTGCCCTCCCACCCCCCCGGGAAAAAAAGGCTCCAGAAATGGACAGAATATCCACTGAAATGTTTCAGAAAGCTGAAGAACTGGAAGCATTCACTTGTCCCTCCTAGGAAATCTGGAAGATAGCTATTTGGCCAACTGACTGAAAAAGATCCATATTTGTGCCCATTCCAAAGAAAGGTGGTCCAACAGCAAGCACAAACTATACAGATATCATTGATATCGCACACAAGTAAGATTGTGCTTAAGATAATTCAGCAAAGGCTGTAGCAATACGATGATAGGCAACTGCCAGAAATCCAGGCCGGATTCAGATGAGGATGTGGAACAAGGGATTGCTGGTGTCAGATGGATCGTAGCTCAAAGCAGAGAACACCAGAGAGATGTTTATTTGTGTTTCATAGACTGTGCAAAGGCCTTCGACTGTGTGGGTCACAATAAACTGTGGATCAACTTGAGAAGAATGGGATCCAGAACACTTGTTTGTGCTCATTTGGAACTTGTATATGGATCAAGAGACAGTTGTACTATGCTGTATAGTACAAAACCAGGAAAGTTCATCAGCATTGTATTCTCTCACCATACTTGTTCAATCTTATGCTGAGCAAATCATGAGACAATCTGGATTATATGAAGAAAATGTGGCATGATGATTGGAGGAAGGCTGATTAACAACCTGCAGAAAGCAGATGACACTGTCTTACTTGCTAATAGTGAGGAGGAATTGAAGCACTTATTGATGAAGATCAAGGATTTTAACCTTCAGCATGGATTACAACTCAATGTAAGGAAGACCCAAGTCCTCACAATTAACCAATAAGCAACATCATGGCGAATGGAGAAAAGGTTGAAGTTGTCAAGGATTTTGTCTTACTTGGACCCATCATCAATGGAAGGAGTGGTCCAGAGATCAAAAGGTGTATTGCATTGGGTAACTCTGCTGCACAAGACCTCTTTAGCATATTAATGAGCAAATATGTTACTTTGGAGACAGGTGTGCCTGAGCCAAGCCAACGTATTCACCATTGTATCACATGCATGTGAAAGTTAGGCATTGAATATAACCAGAGAATAATCAATGCATTTGAAATATGCTGGAGAAGAATATTGAAAGTACCATGGAATGGCAAAGGGACCAACCGATCTGTATTGGAAGGTCAGAGTGCTTCCTACAGTCATAGATAACAAGACTTGGTCTTACATACTTTTACCATATTGTCAGGTGAGAGCAGTCCCTGGAGAAGGACATCATGTTTGGTAAAGTGGAAGGGCGATGCAAAAGAGGAAGGCCCTTAGATAGACGGACATAGTGCCTGCAAAAATGATTTCAGGTCTAGGAACATTTGTGAGGATGGTGCAGGTCCATGAAATGCTGTCTTCTGGTGTTCATAGGGTTGCTATGGATTGGATCTGCCTCCATTGCACTTTACCACACAACTCCTGGGGTAGTTAAAGACCTAGTTTAATGAACAAAAGTAAGTTATTTACAGGGGGGTAATTTTAATTATAGAAATTTAATCCTTTAGCTACAAAGAAGCCACACTTGCTGAGTCATGATTATGTCTGAGTCAAAAAAAAAAAAAAAGAATTTAACAACTCATGACCAGTTGTGCATTGCATTTAGAGATACAGCTTTTGTAGAACAACTGCTAGGCTAATATATGCATGGAGGTTTTGAATAATTTAGTGAGATTATTTCCTGCTTTCTGTTTAGACTCAACTCTGCTTCATGGATATGTTAAGTACAATACAACATCTACTGTCTACAATATATTAATATATTTCTAAGTTATTTCTAATTCTACCATTCTTTTTGTTTGGGGGATTGTGATGGCAGTTGGGAAGAAGATTCCTACCTAATGGTAGGACTGAGTTTATTCTATCTATAATTCCTAAGATCCACACTTTCACTTAAATTATCTTTCATGTTATCTACTTCATTACACCCTCTTAGAAGGTAGAATCACTGCCAAGTTGATATTACAACATCGTCTTGACACTCATTATGTCCATGTACTATATAACAAATGGCTACTATTGTAGTAATTGTTTGCAATATGAATAGTAAAATCTATTCAGTGTGGTAGAATATATGGGGCTCTCCTAAAACTTAACTGACTAGTGGATTATCAGATATTAGTGCAAGTTAACGGTTCAATGGGTTCACGAACTCCATTGCAAAGCAACAGCATGTTTTTTCTGTGTGTTTGAATATCAATGTTTAAGGAAAGATGAATCATTTTGTCATTGTTTTACATAGTTCCCTGAGCAAAATGAGCTAAGAGTTGTGGAATGGAGTAACTGATTTTCAAACTCTTAGCTCCACAGAGATTATTTTAACATGGAATTTTTGATAAATATGATTGTCTTTTTTTAACAGCATGCATTGTACTAGTGTCTCAAAGTAATTAGAAAAGTCGTTGTCATGATGCAGTTTTTATTTTATTTAAAAATTTTATTTCTTCACAATCCCTAGTAATCACTGATGTTCTTTTATGTGGGTGGATTTACCTGCTACACATATAAGTGAAACCATAAAATATTTGTTTATGTATTATTTTGAAATCATTTAATTATTTGAGGTTTCACAATTCAATCTACCAAAAAGTAATTGTTGTAAACATGACTACTTAGATTTTGAATTAATAGATTTTTATGCTAGTGTCACCTTCGTCGTTCAATACTATTCTACACACACACACACACACAAATAGACTCATAATTTTAGGCTTCAATTTTCTGAGTTGTAAAAAGAAGACTGCAGGTGGTTTGTGTATATTTATGCTCTGTTGGATAAATTGGAAAAGAAAGGATGGAACTGAAAAACAGTACTTTGAAACCTTTAAATTCGGGATTTTTGTTCTGACTTGCATTCAGATCCTGACCGACACAGTCTTGAATGATGAATGAAATTCCTTCTCCAGAAACATCCCTGTTTGTAAGCTGGCCCTGGCAGTGTCAATTGTCTACACAGAGTCAACGCGATCCTTTAATGCTGTGTCAGCTCATGTCATGCTGCTCATCACCCCTTTCCCCTTCGGTGTCCTGTCTCATGTAGGGGAGAAGCTAAAGTCCTGGCAATTGTTTTCATGCCACTTGGGCTCCGGAGTACATATTGCAAGGTTGGTGGTTCAAACACCACCTGTGGGGGAAAGATGAGGTTATCCACTGCTATCAAGGTTCACAGCCTTGGGATCCCTTTAAAGGGTCGCTATGAGCCATAATGGACTCCATACCAGTCGGTTGAATGTTGGGCTTACGATTCAGTCTGGCTTACCAGTTACTGTCTTCAGCAGCAGTAGCTATGGAAGAATGGAATCTAACCCCTAATGCTGAGTTATTAGATTAGAATCTACACTACCCCAGGTACATACTGGGGTTCCTAAGATCTCATAAAATATCAGGGAAATCATCCAAGAAAGCAAGGAAGTCTCTCCAGATGATTTAAATGTTATCCATGTTTATAAACCAAACTTGACATCTTCTCTCCTTTCCCCTTCACTTTTGTTTAATGAACTGGATGAAATAAAAAGGAGCACAACCCGTCTAAGGGAGTGCCTCATGTATTGGTTCTCATGACTAGTAGCAGGTTCTGGGAGACCTACGGGGCGCCCCAGTGGCATAGTGGGTTGTGCTAATCACATTTTAATTCTAAACATAACACCTTTATGGTGAAACCATTGCTGGTCATTGGTTCAAACCAAATGACTTAATTAACTAAGGAGACTTAATGATAACACACATCAAAAATGACACTACTACTAATAATGTCAAGAACCATAGTAGGTATTTTGTGCAAGCCAAGAAGAATGTTATCTTGATGATTATTTTTAAATGTAGGAATTTGGATCTTTAAAAGTTAAGTAATACATCCGTGGTCACATAAAACAACCACTGATTCAATTCAATTCGTTTACTTTGAAGTCAAGAATGCATTGATCCTTTGAAACCACTTTCAACTTTTCAATGTTTTTTTAGTGATGAGACATTTTTGAATCTTGAGCACCTATTGACCAAGAGGCCTAATGTATAAAACAGAAAACTATGGCTACATAGTTAATATAACACCTTTATGATTGAACCATTGCTGGTTGGAGTTCGGCAGAATAGAAACTCAGTTCTTCAGCCTTCTCCTCAACACCTTCTCAACCTATTTTCTCCACATAACCCTATGAGGACAGTCCATGAGCTAAGGAAACTTCCGCTCTGTGAAAGAGAGCTCAGAGGAGTCTGAAGAATAGGCAGGGTTCCACAGACACTGATAATGGGTCTGGGAACTCATCCAAGAAACAGTAGGCAATCTGCTGCACAGATTCTACCTTCATCAATTGCTTAAGCAGGTCAAAAGAGATTTGGAAATCCAAGAAAACATTTGGACTAGTACATTTCTAAATCTCCTCTCAGACATGTTATGATGCAATGATTAAGAAGGGGCAATAATCAGATTATATATAGATGTAAGTATCCTCTTGTTAGTCATATTTCTTGTGACGGCAGAAAAGGGAGGTAGTATTAATATGCATAAAGAATACTAGTGAAGAGATGCAAGGAAAATGGTGACTAATTAGGATTCACCCGTCAGGAGCTCCTGCTGCCATACCAGAAACTTGGGAAGGAAAGAGAGACCAGACTTAAATCCGGTGTTCCGGGATGTGAATGTAATGTACCTGCATGGAGAGGGGAGCCAGTAGAGGGGTCTGAGGGTCCGGCCCCAATCCCAACTACGTGGACAACTGCCCCTGCCCCCAGAAGAATTTACTTTAGAGGACAGCACTGAAGCTGCAGCTAGGGGAGAAGGGCATGTCTGATCAGAGCACACGGGAGCAAGGGAGGAAGAGAGAGTGGAGCACATCTTAGCCCACCAGTCCTGGAAGATGATCTCCCCGTTACAAACAGCCAATGCACAGAGTAGACCATATGGATGATCCCACTATGAGACATGATGTCCCTCGCTGACCCATGGCCCTACAGGGGACAGCACTGGAGACTCAGTTTCGGGATTGGCCTGGTCTGACCCCACCACACCAAGGAAAAACACCTAGGGCACGAGGCAGAGCAATGGGGGAGCAGAGCCCGGATCTCCCAAAAGAGTGCAATGGATAGACTTTGGGACCAGAGCGTGGCACCCCACCAGACTCAACTGGAGGACATGCCTAGAGGTCAAAAATTAGACCTGGGTTTATTTACAGGTTTTTCTCTTTTTTTTTTTGACTTTTAATTTTTTTAAATTAATTTGTTCTTTTCTTGGTCATTGGTTTTCTTTATTGTCATCATTGTGTTCTCTTTTGTCACTTTGTCTAGCTATGCTTTGTTTTTTGGTGCATATTATTATCTCTATAGATCTATCTAAATAAGATAAGCTGGATGAACAGTCTGGAGGAGAAAACAATGGGACTGATGGTAATGGGGGGACATGGGAGAGGGGGAGGTGAGGGTAAGGAGGAGGTGCTGACCAACCCAGGCAGAAGGGAGCAACATGTGATCCAAAATCAGTGGCAAGGAGGGTGTGAGGCGTGGTAGGGATTCAGCAAGGGCAATGTAACTGAGATAAATTAATGAAACCCAAATGAAGGCTGAGCATGACAGTGGGACAAGAGGAAATTAAAAGGAAAAAGAGGAAAGAACTCGGAGGCAAAGATCTTAAAGGCCTGAAGATAAACAAGTGGCCATCTAGCTCAGAAGCAACAAAGTCTACATGGAAGCACACCAGCCTGTGTGACCACAAAGTGATGAAGGATCAGGTATCAGGCATCAAAGAACTAAAAATCATATCATTGTAAATGAGGGTGAGTGCAGAGTAGAAACCCAAAGCCCATCTGTAGGCAAATGGACACCCCTACAGAAGGGCCGCAGGGAGAAATCAAGCCAGTCAGGGTGCAGTGTAGCAACAATGAAACATACAACTTTCTTCTAGTTCTTAAATGCCACCCCCCACTATCATGATTCCAATTTTACCTTACAAATATCACTAGCCCAGAGGATATACACTGGTACAGATAGGAACTGGAATCATAGGGAGTCCAGGACATATGAACCCCTCAGAATCAGTAGTGAGAGTGACAATACTGGGAGGGTAGTGGGAAGGTAGGGTAGAAAGGGGGAACTGATTACAAGGATCCACGTAGAACCTCCTCCCTGAGGGATGGATAACAGAAAAGTGGGTGAAGGGAAACCTCAGACAGTGTAAGATATAACAAAATAATAATAATTTATAAATTATCAAGGGTTTATGAGGGAGGTGGGAGTGAGGAAGGAGGGGGAAAATGAGGAGCTGATAATCAAGGGCTCAAGTAGAAAGCAAATGTTTTTTGTGTTTTTTTTTTGGGGGGGGGGCTCGATCAGAAGGACTTGGGGCCCCCAAAGCAAATGTTTTGAGAATAATGATGGCAACACATGTACAAATGTGCTTGACATAATGGATGTATGTATAGATTGTAATAAGAGTTCTCTGAGCCCCCAATAAAATGATTTAAAATAAAAGAATACTGGTAAGAAGTCAGAAGATCCATTTGAAGGCTCAGGTTCCATACTCATGAGCACCGAACATCAAGAATGTTAAGAAATTCTCCAAGTCAAGATCTTTTGCTCAAAAATAACAGTGATAGACTGTCATCCTACCCCATAGATTGTTTAAAATATAAAAGCATGTAATATACATGAAAACATTTGGAACGACTAATGTTTTAGGTGAGCGGTGCTCTAATGGAAGTGTCAAAACCATACTTTTAGGACAGGGATTACTGGTAGCCCACTAGTCCTGCTGAGTGAGATTTGTCCATGAGATTATGTTTGGACAAGTTGATAATATAACCTACGGCCAATTATCAGTCAGAAAAGTATACCATGATTCATCATTTATTACCCAGTTGAATCTTTTGGCATTTAGCATATGTTAATTTCTTTTTACTTTATATTTACCCCCACTACTGAATTAAAGCTTATGAATCAAAATGTTTAGTACAAAAATTCTTTTCAATCTCATGGAAATCAATACAATTCTTACCACATAGGACCTGGTCAATAAGTACGCTTCACAGATAATAAAGACAAAAGTAAAATTCTAAAAGTGTTCTGAAATCATGCCCAAGGAGGATGCAATTAAAATGATACATAAAATTATCATGGATAATTTGAGCCATGTACTAGAGTCTCGAATTTAAATAATTAAGTAGAATCATAGAAAGGGAACCGATCATGCAGTTTGGGGTCAAGGTCGCCAACAGATGGCTGCTCTGTACTTACTGTCCCATGAGGAACTGCGGCATTGCAATGAGCAGTGTCCCGACTCCCATGACCACACACCCCACTCCAATGATTTTCGGCCTGTGAAGTTTTGCTCCAAAGTAGCTAACAAGTGTTATAACTAAGAGATTCCCTTTGGAGAAAAAAAATGAAATGATCACACGTAAGAGAATTTAGCAAAGGTCATTGGCATAATTATAAAACCACATGTATGTAAGTACATGCATGAATGCTGACAGGAGGTAAAAGATGGAGCAATGTTTTGTTTGACTGCAACATGCTTCCAGTCCATGTCCCCCATTGTCACCTTTCCTTTCTTTAATCTTCACCCCGTCTTTGCTACAATCACCTTATCCCTTTGTTAAAATGTTTTAACTATCTTCCTACTTCCTTTTCTCCCAGCCTTGCTTTTGTCCTTTTTGAGCACTGATTTTTTTTTTAGAAGGCCAGTTTCTTCACTTATTAAAGTTTCTCCTAATATTTAAAGAATTAAAGCTCCCAATTGCTCTTGGAATAAATATTACATCACCTCAACTTACCTGTTATTCCCTCTGGAGGCTGTAAAAAAGCATACTTTACTCATTTTATTCTATCAATTTATGAAACCCATTTACAAAATACCTTTAAAACTTTGTTCTTATTTATGTTATTTGAAGACAAAATTAGAAATAAAAACCAGAACTTCACAAAGACTTCAGAAATACACCTATTTTATCACTTCAATGTCCACCTGTAATGCACCTATTATGATAAAGTCTCCGTAAAGAATACAATGAGTGCAGTAGTATACTTTAGTATATTCCATATACATATAGTTAGTATCTTGAATGATAAAGAATATGATTTTTGAAAGTGGGAATGAGGCCTTTCTAAAATTCCTCTAGTGAAGCATGCAAGAGATATTTTTTTCATTGGTGATGGAAATAACTGATGAAATATGCCTTACTCAAGATGTTTTCATACTTTGGTATACATAAATAGTACTGAGATGGGCAGTTGGAGAAATCTGACTTCTCAAACTGTTAGATTCTTGGCATTCAGATTATCTGGATCAGCTTCCTAGCCATGAAACTGAATTGTTTTTGCTAGCTCAATTGTATTGACTGGAGAGAATTCCTGGCACATGCTTTGATAACTGTAGCTCAGGATGTTAGATTTTCAAGCACCTCTATGATGTCTGCTAACCACAAGGTCAACTGTCCAGCGGAGGCCTTCTCCGTCCGTCCAGGACCTCACAGGGGCAGTTCCACCCTGTCCCACAGGTTCACGGTGTCAGAATGGGCTCGATGGCGATGAGGTTTCCTTGAATATAGTTAGCCATTTTCATTTGTGATGCTTATTTTAAAACACACAGCGCTAGCTAGAGTAAGATTTCAGCAATTCTTTAATAGTTGATTATGGCGGCTGAGGGCTGACTTTGTCTTGAAGCTCTCCCCTACATTTTCAATTGTCCAGCCAGTGTTTCCTTACATCTGTAACCCATCATTTCCATGACTGCTGGGAAGCCAAATCTCCAGTTAGTTATGGAAGAAAGAGCAGTGATTTTTTTTAAAGCCTTGAGGACAGTCATAATGACAAGAAAAGACACCTGCACGTTGGCTCAAGACACCCTGACTCTGGGAAGAATTAAGTTCTTTTTAATTTTGCTATTAAAAAAATTATGTCTTAGATTTCCCATTTGATATTTCAGTATTTAGTAGAAGTTATTTTATATTATCTTAATAGTTATCCTTATACTTTTGTTAATGAGTCACAGTAAATCCAAAGTGTGGTGAAAGATAACTGCCAAAGTGTATGTAAGGCCTACCTTCCTTCCTTCTTGCTACCCTACCAATGCTTCCATGAGGGAGAATTCAAGCTTGCAAGGCCATTTCCATGTTGCATGAACAGGCATGCTTAATATTCACCTCAGCATCTGTGCTATCTAGACAACAGGTTTTGCTTCCTACATTTAGTATCCTTTGAGTTCTCCGGAGATAACTAGTGAGTCATAGTGATGGGAAATTATTTAAAAATCTGTCTGGATATTCAAATTCTCCCCTCGCTGCCAATGAAAAATGTTTGAAAAAACTTGAAACGATATTTTACGAAGTTTTCAAAAATCTCTCTCATTAGACACTTCCTTTCCTCCCTTTTGGAGACCATTTCAGATGGCATAAAGGAAAACTCTCTAACTCATCTGATTAATCTACCCCTGAAAACAACACTGGGCCAGGAAAATGTAAGAAAGGATGATTTGATTCAAGCTTAATTAAAAAAATAGATGTCAAAACCCCAAGTAAAATATCAACAATTTATCCCTGCGGAGCAAAGATACTATCAAATTAAAAACAAAACACAACACAAAAACCTAATACCAAAATTACTTACCTTGATGGAAGAAGAGAATTCTATGATTACCTTAACAAATGTCCAAAATATTCTATATAAATAACTACTGATTGACAATAAGAAAACTACTTTTTTGTGAGCAAGCATCTATAGTTTTTAAAAGTACACCCAATAATAATTTCTATACTTGTGGTGATCTGGAAGGGTTCATATGAGCCCTGTTGTGGTAGTGGTTACAAGTTGGGCTGCTCCCTGCAAGACCAGCAGGTAGATAGACTCCACCAGCTGCTCCATGGGAGAAAGACAAGTCTTTCTTCTCCCTTGAAAGGTTACAGTCCCAGAAACTCACAGAAGTGCTACTCTATCCTACAGGGTCTCTCTGAGTCGGCATCAACTGGATAGCAGAGAGAGCTGAACGTAAAAGTAACTTGGCTTTTGTTACTTCTTATGAAAAACTAAGGACCCCTGGTGGTGTGTGGGTCAGGTGTTGGGTTGCTAACCACAAGGTCAGCAGATTGAAACCACCAACTGCTCTGTAGACTAGGTTTTCTATTCCAGGAAAACAGTGGTTCTCAACCTATGGGTCGCAGCCCCTTTGGGGGTCAAATGACCCTTTCACAGGGGTCACCTAACACCATTGGAAAACACATTTCTGATGGCGTACAGAAGCGGGACCCCGCTCCTCTATCCGTCTCCAGGTGGGTCCACCCACATGCAGATATGCCCATAGATGAGTGCCTGGCGTGAAGCCTGTTACCCATGCTACACCATGCTTCAAAACAAAATTTCATTTATTTGTCATTAGAAATTATTATTTCACAATAGATAATTACATATTGTTTTTGAACTCTCACTATGTTGTAATGATGATCAATTTGTAACAATGAAAACACATCCTGCATATCAGATATTTACTGTAAATTATGATACATAATGGTAGCAAATTTACAGTTATGAAGTAGCAATGAAAATAATTTTATTTGCTGGGGGTAACCGCAGCTTGAGGAACTGTATTAAAGGGCCACAGCATTAGGAAGGTTGAGAACCACTGCAGTAAAGAGTTACAGGCAGAGTCAGGTCTACTCTGTCCTATAGGGTCACTGTGAGTCAGAATCAACTCAATGGTGGTGAGTTGTTATATTATAAAAACTAGGTCCTTCCATCACATATAGCTTCTGTCTCTCTGGTTTTTTATTAGATATCTACTGTCTTTTTAAAAATTGCTTCTGATTATGATACAACGTATCATCCTTATCTTAACTACTATGGCACTTCATTTACTCCAGACTGTGAACTATGCAGGTACTATGGAATAAATCAATTATCAAGTCTGTTTAAGAAGTTTACCCAGAGTGATGTGACCAGATGTTTTAGAACATGACTGTAGAACTGTGGGCCAATTCCTAGCTCCATTATCACCTGAAGCTTGTCAGAAATCGGGATTTCCTACTATAGGGTCACTATGAGCTGAAATGGATTCGATGGCATGAGTTTGAGTTTGGGGGACCTACATAATCAACATCTATACTGTTGGCCAGTCATGCATATACACATTAAAGTTCCATCATTACTCAATTGCTACAGCTCCTTTTGGTAGGATGAAGGCAAACGTTACTCAAACTGAAATATGTACTATGAACTTAAAAACATAAGTTGTTCAGCAGTAGGAAAACAACAAGTCCCTTCACTTTTCTGAAAATCCATCATGTGAGGCGGACACAGGAGCAATTAGAAATGTTCATGGCTTTGTCTCTGAGTCCCCAAGAGGCAGCAAAGACAACAGAGAGTACTATTTTGGTTATTTCGAGAAACATTGAAAAGCTGAAATTTCTCAATTCAGGAAGTAAGTAGTTGAGATTATACTTTTAAAGTACTAAGACACAAATAGTGGCTAAAATTACTTGGTTTTTTTTCAAGCCGCATTAAGTTAGTTGCTAATCAGAGACACTGGAGAGTAGACTTTTTATTGCCAGCTTTGATCTGGTGTTCTTGTTAATCAAATTCCCTTACTTATCCCCCTATCTAGTTATTAGACAGAAGTCAAAACTCTTTAATGGTTTAATATCTTCTTAAAACATTGTAATAAAATGCTGGGAGAGTGGAGGGTGAGTGGGTTGGAAATGGGGAACTGATTACAAGGATCCACATGTGACCTCCTCCCTGGGAGATGGACAGCAGAGAAGGGGGGGAAGGGAGACTCCGGATAGGGCAAGATATGTCAAAATAACAATGTGTAAATTGCCAAGGGCACATGAGGGAGGGGGGAGCGGGGAGGGAGGGGGGAAAAAGAGGACCTGATGCAAAGGGCTTAAGTGGAGAGCAAATGCTTTGAGAATGATTGGGGCAGGGAATGTATGGATGTGCTTTACACAATTGATGTATGTATATGCATGGATTGTGATAAAAGTTGTATGAGCCCCTAATAAAATGTAAAAAAAGATAAGAGGAGAGAAAATAGAAAATGATTAGGGCAAAGAATGTACAGACATGCTTTATACAATTGATGTATGAATATGTATGGATTGTGATAAGAGTTGTATGAGCCCCTAATAAAATGTTTAAAAATAAAAAACAAAAAAAAACATTGTAATACATTTTCAGAGTCCATTTAGATTCTTCCAAAACATTGTAATGGAATCCTAGGGCTAACAGGATACATAACTGTTTATAACAAGATTCCCAGCTTCCATCCCCACCGCCCACATGCACTTTATATCGACAGTACCACCAACCTCTTACTTTCTTTCCTCCAAGAAACTCCAACTGTGGGATCTAAATCATGAGTCATATAACAATAAACTCCTAGGCTAGGGAATCTGTCCATTGGCCTGAGCAAGCAATCTGCCTCTACAAGAACATTAAAAACCTGTGAAGCGCAAAGTTATGGAGTCCATTCTGGCTGGAATCATAGGAGAACTGTGCCACAGGGTTTCCGAGGCCATACTTCTGTATCGCAGCAGACTGCTGCGTTTTTCTCATGCAGAGCAGATGGCGAGCTGGAAAGGCTGCCGTCTTTAGCTCAGCAGCCAAGCACTAAACCACTGCAACTCCAACGCTCCTTAATGTAACATAAGGCCATGTCAGATTCGGTCCAGATCAAGCTTTCCAAGTACAGAACAGAACACAGTCAGAATGTTGTTTAGGCATGCTTAGAAGGCCATGAGCTTAAAAATAAGACCGGGCATCTGCCACACTCACCAATTTCAAAACTACCATCAATAACTCCCACCAGTGAAGAAGGAAGGTCAAACCTTCTCTCTAGCTGGGTGATGGTGCTCTTCAGATAGCCTTCCGTCAGTGCTTTGGCAAAGTAAACAAAAGACAGCGCCCCGAGGAACACCTGGAATAGACGGCAGATGCCAATTTAGTCCGAATCCAGTCTGACATACCATTGGAGAACTCGTAACCAAAGGAGGAAGACAGCACGGTGACTGGCATCTAAAGCAGTGACTTATGCCCAATCCAAAAGACCGTGGCTTGTGCCAGGTTTCACAGGCAGAATTTATAGATAATAAGTAACCTAACGTTTAGAAATACATACTAATTAGCAGGTTTCCAGAGGTTTGTGTAATCAGGGGCTCTGCGCTCTAACTCCTTCAGTTCCATACATTCAGACATCTGGTTACCTGAATGCTGCTCAGCAGGCTTGGTCACCTCCCACCTGCAACGTTTGTCTTCTTGAGCAAAATAAAATCTCAAAGAAGAAAGGATTTTGAAGGACAGCTTCACGAACCGATGAAAAACCAGTGATAGTCACCTGGATTTCTCTGACTCGTTCATTGCCCTCTGACTATAAAGGACGGAACTGCCACCTAGTTTGGACAGAACATGGAAGCTGCATGCTTCCCAATTTGTGAATTGTAGTCCAAATAATAAATATGTCTCTAGTATCATTTATAACTTCCTACTCTCAGGATCCCTGGTGGTAGAAAGGCTACGTGTTGGGCTGCGATCCACATGGTCGGCACTTTGAAGCCACCAACGTCACGTGGAGAAAGACTGGGTTTTCTACTCCCTGTTTTTGATAGTTACAATCTCAGAAACCCACAGGGCTGGGTGGGGTAGGGGTTGGAGTCTTAGGAGTTCTTTTACAATACAAGCTCAAAATAATGTCAAAATGATGTCAGGCTAATTAGCATTAAAGGTGAAATTCATGTACTGTGGTAGATCTACTCCCAGCCTGAAGTACACATTGATTTTTTTAAAACTCAAATTCTCTTTGAAATAATAGATCTCTTCAAAATGCATGTTGGTTTTGAAAAAATGATTCCTTCTGGTTCCACCCCTAGACCCGTAAATGTTTTATTTTTGAGTCTTGCTTTAAAAAGAAGATTCAGTGTATGTGGAGGCAAAAAAAGGGGACAGCCAGAGATAAGAATATTAAACAAATGAATTGTATGAATCAAAGAGCATCTCATAATGTTGCATTTTACATAGTGGCATGTGTACATTATAATAGACTGAAAATGGACAACTATTACTGGACTGAAGAAATAGAACTACTATTTCTCACAGTTAAGTTCACACTCAAGTCAAATTTTAAGAACACAGAGTAAAGAGAATTTTTAAAACAAAGATGAAAAAGCCCATCCATTAGACAATGGAACCTCCCCCACAGAAGGGTCTCAGGGAAGGGATGAGTCAATCAGGGTGCAGTAGAGCGTCAGTGGGTCACACAATATTCCTCTGGTTCCTTGAGGCTTCCTCACCCCCCACTATCATGACTCCAGTGCTGCTTCCCACTCTGGACTAGACGGGAGCATGTACACAGATACAGACAAGAGATAAAACTCACGACACACAGAACCCAGAAACAGGAATGGGAATAGATACCAAGAGTAAAGGGAAGGGGGTACCAATCACAATGAATACAAGGAATGGCACATAACCACACACCCCTCTCCAGGGGGGCGAGAATCACAGAAACCAGAGGGGACGGGAGACAGCAGTTGGTGTGAGATATGAAAATAATAACAATCTTTAATCTATCAAGGAGCCATGAGGGTGGGGGGAAGGAGGGAAGGGAAAGAAGAGGATGTGATCCCAAGGCATCCATAGAAAGTAAACGTATAGAAAAGAATGATGACAATATATGTGCAAATACGTCTGACAAAACTGCTGTATGGATAGTAACAAGAGTAAGAACCCCCAATGAAATGATCTTTTCCAAAACAGCAACAACAACATAGATGAGAAGGTTGAGGGGGAGTAGCGAGACGACTACAACTGACACAATGTGAAGAGTGTAACCCACAGCGTGGATCATTGTGTCCTCCGCTGCAGCATGAGACCTGAGTTTTGTTGTAAATATTTTCACCAAAAGTAAAATAATTAAAAACAAAAAGAGCATGTTGCTGTTCGGTGCCCTGCGGTTGATCTCAACTTATCATGAGCCGAAGCAGGAAAGCATTATTGAATAAGTCTTATCCACAAGGTCAGATAGCGATTGCCTTGAACGGGGAAGGTGTGGTTTTCACAAATTGTGCCTAAGATTGGTTTAAAAAAGGAGTGGGGAGGGATTCTCACTTCTCCTTAGAGTATACTGAAGGTATCAAGAGAGAGCCAAGAGAGTCTCCGCCACCTAGATGTTTATTACTCTACCTTTAGCTCACCACAGCAAGCTTGTTTTGCCTCGGGGCAGGCATATTCTGCTTTTAAGGAGGATCTTCCAGCAGGCTGCACTGAATTTTTGCAGAATAATTGGATATTTTCTTTGGATGAAGTGTCCATTATGAAAATGCTCCTTGACTTTGACCTGTCAAAATGGATTTAAAAAATTTTAAAGCATTCATTTCAAACCTATAAAATTGACTACATATTTTTATTCCAAAGTAGACGACACTCCTACAGACATAATCTTGAAGTGAAACTACCTTTTGTTACCACAGTCTATTGGCAACAATTTTCAATTAAAATCTACCAGGATATTCGACTAACTAGTCTTGCTATTGAGACTCTAGCCGGTATTCTTTCTCAAGCCCTTCAGTGTAAGCCTAATTATGGAAAAGAATAAATTTAAATGTTGCCTTTGGAATAAATAACGAGGTAGAATTTTGTAAGCTTTGTGGTCTTGCCAGCTTCAACTAGAAGCAAACAGGGAGGGAAGAAGAGGAATGCAGTCATTTGCATGTTGATTCATTAGGCTTCCATCTCTACACCCGTCTTCTCTGTAGAGAGTGTACAAAGCATGGGCATCTGTCATAGATCACGACAGACAAGTTGTGATTCTTACACACCAGAAGTACCCAAAGAAAGTCTTACAATAAGGTGAAAAGAAGTAAGCGACCTGTGCATTATCTATTGCAATAAACAAAAATGGAAAATTATTTCTACTGCATGCTTATCTATAATTCAGTTGAAAGTACAGTCTTTTAGTCTGCCTTGCAGTAGGCAGCTATGTTTAATTTTTGTTTCCAACCCTCCCTTTAAGCTTCATACTCTACTTAACCCTGAACAGCATCCAATACTCTAAATTTATCTTCTCTTTGTTCAAATCAGTATTTTTGCACCCTATGGCCCCACTTCTTTGGGATTCAGCATAGCTATGTGCGTGCATAGCTCAGTGCCTATCTGATTAACTAACCTACTTCAAAAATGTATGGCCTCTAAATCAATTCCAATTAATAGCGATCCCATATGTTACAGAGTAGAACTGCTTCGTGGAATTTTCCTGGCTGAAATGGGTGCCACCAATCTTTACACACCTTCTGCACCTACGAGGGGTCTCTCAACCTAAATCAAGGGTTTTTAATATAAGTTAATTTCTGGATCAGCTTAAGGATTGCCAGATAAGGAGGCTGTATGTCAATATAAACTTTCTACACCATTGTTACACTAACTAAAGCAATAACATTTAACAGTAAGCATGTCATGTGCTGTAGATAAATTTAGATTTATTCTGCCTGTGTATACATCACAGTGACTATGCATTGGAGTCATGCTGTTGTAGATTTAACAAAATTTATCTTTAATAGATTTAATTCAGAGATAGCTCACACTGAAAATGAAGAAACAGTACAATCACTTTGTTTTAAAATACAGAGCTAAATATCAAAGAAAGACCTAAACAATTAAAAATGGGTTCTTCCAGGGAGTGGGAAATTAGTTGAGAAAGGATGGGATAGGATGTGATGAGATTTTCTGCTCCTTTTTGATTGATTACTTCAGAAAACCATAGAGGACATTCTACTCTGTCCTGCAGGGTTCCTATGAGTTAGAATCTGCAGTGAGTGTTTGGCTTGTAAATAATAAAATCTCACATAAAATACTGCAAAAAATAATAATATAATATATAATATAATAATAAGGGTTCCTAAGGGGTAGAGTAGGAGAGGGGATATCAAAGAGCTCTAGAAGAAAGAAAATGTTTAGAAACTGATGGTGGCAGTACTTTTACAATTATGCTTGGTCTAATTGAATTATGATTTGTTATAATATCTGTAAGAACACCAAAAAAATTGAAAAAAATCCCTAATATTAGCAAGTTGACTTTAATGATTATTTGAAAATTATGATTCATTCTAAAAGTACAGCAATTTGTTAATAGTAGAAACTCTATTATCCTAAATCATCACATTATAAGAATTCAAAGGGAAAAATTATAAAATATCTGTAGATGTAATACAATAAAATTCAGAAATCATTCCTACTGAAAATGACAACAGTAACAACAATAAATTCTAGGAATAAAAAAAAGAATTCTCTTTATCATCTCTGTAATATCAACAGTCAACTGTATACCTCCCCTGACTCACTAAACAAACTTTCCAGATAGGACATTGATGGCTCAGTGGGAGAATTTTTTTCCTTCTAAGTGGGATCTTTGGACTCTTTTCTAGCCAAGGCACCCCAAGTTCCAATGCATCCTCTGCCAGTGGGGGATTATTGCATGTCGCTATGATGCTGCATAAGTCTCAGCAGAGCTTCTGGACAAAGACAGACTAGGGAGAAAGGTCTGGAGACCCACGTATGTCTGATCATTAGCCAATGCATCGCAAAGGTCTGCGCTGCAGCCAATTATGGTTAATGCAAGAGGGGCCATGGGGTCATTCCACTGAGCATAGGGCTGCTGTCATGAGTTGGGGATCCGACTCAAGGGCAATGATCAATAATGACAACTTTCCCAAGGCCAAACTTCCTCAGAACAATGAAAAAAATTCAGAAACATTGGCTTGTACAATGTTTAATAGATTTCGCTACTTCAAAAGTGCTGAGTAGTTTTAATTAAATTTTTAGCGAGACTCCTTGCTTATAAAGAAAACAAGCAACCAATGTATCTAAAACACCAACGGATTGTCATTATATCCACGCAGTAAAAATGTTGAAGTCTCTGGAGATCGGAGTGAAAAATAAATATAGTTATATAGAACTATATACATTACAGAGATCATTTTAAAGTCAGATTCTACAGAATAGTATGTCTAACACCTTTGTTTCTAAGAAGAATACACACATATACTTACATGTAAATATATAGACAAAAGAAAGCTTCTGAAAGTTTATAAAGTATGGTTAATAATTATTATTTTTGGTTTAGGTAGAATATTTTTAAGAAAAACTTTGTGTATCCATATTTTCTAATATGTAGTCACTGAATACTTAGTCCTCTTAAAAATAATAAAAACTTGGTATTTCTGAGTAAGAAATGTATATATTATAAAAAACTTAAAATTCAAAACAAATTGTACTAAGTTCACAGTTTAATATGAGATCTTTGTTCAATAATTAAACTATATAATTCAAATTAATCTCTTGATTTTGAGGTTCATATATTATATGATTTATCAGTCATAATTAATATAAGCTCATTATCAGAAAATGCAAATAAAATGTTTAATTTTGACATGGACTCTCAGCTATATATGACTACTTATGAATGCAGCCATTCATCCCTAAATGTTTTAAAGGGTTGCTTACCTCTTGACTATTAAAGAGAAATAATCATTTGGAAATAACTTACAGCACTAAAATATAACTAATATCATTATATTCACAAGTTTTGACATAAAATCACTAATTAGAATAAGAAGTGATAACAAAAACAAGACAGCTAGTGTCATTCTAATTAATGTTTCATTGGGGCAAAATAAAGTACAGCTTAAAATATTTGAAAAAGTGGAAACATAATTTCATCTTAATGACAAACATGCAGATCATCTCAGGTATAGTCTATTCCCAGAAACTATGATTCCTTCCCCATAGCAAGCTTCATGTTTACTCCAAAAGGAAGCCAACGGCATAAGGAAAGTCTTGGCTGTTCAGACTCTCTCCTCATTTGAAATTTCAGAAACAGAGAAAGCATATACAGTTATTTAGAAGGACTGACATTTGCAAAAACCTCGTTTCTTCTGCTGCTACTAGGATGGACTACTCCAGGAAAAGATTCATGGGAAAGTTTTTATCTGACACCCGAAGTTGAAGTATAAGTGTTTTTGAAAGCCAAAGAAAATCAGATCAAGCAGATTTTTATGAATTTTAGCTTTCAGAAAAAGAAAATTCCATTTATTTCAGTCTTCAAAGAATGCAGATGGCTTAGAAAGGAAGGTTGTGGTTGGATAAGGCAGCAGCACTGAACCTCTGTGTTCTGATCCATTGACTTATAGTTTATCCCATAACCCACAAGGGCAGCTGCAAAGAGAGCCATACAGGCAGCTTCACCTCATCATTCTCATTTCTTAGTCATCTCGCCTGAGGGACACTTCTGGACAGAAACGTGTCTAGGGAAAATAGCACACACGGCAATTGGTTTGAAAGTGTCTCTCACAGGTATAGATGGAAATTGTGATAATCAACAGAAGCTGCTCACTGGTCCTCCATCTCCCGGGCATGTGCCATACCTCCCGTGCCTTAGATACACACACTTCTGCTTCTGTATAAACTTGTCTCCTGAACACCAGGGTCCTTGCTCTGAAAACTAACCTGATACTTGTCTGGGAATATGTATTACTCGAAAGCTGATTCTCATGATTCAATTACTGATTTGAATCAGCTCCGCGGATCTTACTAAGCATATTCAATAAGTGAGAAACAGCACACATTGAGTAACATAATCCCCCTTGTACAGAAGATGATATGGTTCAAGGAGTTAAGGAACTTGTCAAAGGATACCCAACTAATAAGACTCAAATAAGAGTCACATTTTAAGGCAGAGCTGAGTGTATCTGCATGTTTCTAACTTTAACCAAATCATCTTCTGTCTCCACCAACGTACAGAGGGGAGCGTCACTTTGCAACGGGAACTTGTATGGCTCTGGCACAAAGTGAGAATCCGGAGCAATTGTCACGTACTAGCAAAGAAACAAATCTTACCTAGAGGTGGCGATCAGGCAGCCAGTGCCTCTCAATGAGCTCGGCAAGACACAGGACCACAGTCCTTAGACTGCCAGAGGATCAGAGGTGACTTCTACAACTTTCCGTGGGGTTTCCAGGTGACGAGAGCCTGGACAGATGGACAGAATAAGACAGAGCAGTTAGGAAAAAGAAAAGGTGAAGGACATAGTTCCACCACTGGGCAATCTTGTCTCTTTTTTCTTTCCTCCTGGCCTCTTTTCTCTGGCAGAGTGTGGAGAACTGGCAAGGCTGGCACAGCCACTGACATGCATCTCAGCTCCCAGGGCACAGAAAGAGCTGAAGCCTTTGAGCCATTTCTTTGCAATTTGCTGCAAGTTTAAGGCCACACGTGATAAAGCTTTTTTTTATGGGAGCAAGTGAAAAAAGAAAAGACCACTTGTGATCTTACTTGCTGATCCTAGAAAACATAGCTCTGTAGGGGGCCAGAGGGTAAGGGAACAGGACCAGGAGGAGGGAAAAGCTTGTAACAAATATCTCCCTCCTTCTTCCAAGAAATTTTAAGCCAGCCAATCCTTGGAGACATCAATGGGATCCTTTTGTTTTGCTTTGTTTTTTTAAAGACTCTCAGGCTAAATCTCTGCATGATATTTTTCCCTTTGAGATTCTAGACTTTGCAAGGACCACATATTAGGTCAGGATCAAGGCTTGCTGTTTTTTCCAGAAAGAGTTGATTCTCAAAGAGACATGCTCAGTTGTTCATGTGCATAATTCGAAGAGTCTTGAAACTAGAAGGGGAGAAACAATGATATTTTGGCATTTCATTATTGATTCTACATAATTCCAAAGAATGAGAATCCTTCTTACACTGAGAAATTCTATAACTCTAATAAATTCTTTTTTCCCAACAGAACTATTTTAAAAGGATTTGAAACAGTGTTGGCTTGCTTTTAATTTACACTTATCCCCTTTTGGTTTAAAAGTTCTCTGTATTATGTATTATGGACTGCTAAATGACTCTGACTCTGGGTCACTTACTTAACTTAGTTACCAAGTTTCAACTTTCTCCTATAAAAAAAGTTTTATTAAAACAACCAACAAGACCAAAATAAAACCCCAACAGACTCACTTCATTGTTTTTAAGATGAAAAGATCTCATGCATAAACAAGCACTTCAATAATAATAATAATAAACAAATTAGTCAAAGGAATCATCAACACACATGTCTAATTTTATCTGGCATATTGTTAGGATTGCTTATTAACATTATTATAAATTCATGAACTACATTTTTTAAAATGAAAGGAAAATAAGGGTTTATAAAAGTGATCAATGAAGCAATGGTGTATTCAGACTCTGAATAATTAAATATTTATTTTACTAATCAGACTTCATCATGAGAAATAATGAACATGAGACTTCCCGGAAGATGGCGACTGAGTAATACATGTCAGAGGGACTTCACAGAAATCAGTGCAGGATTGTTACTAGGAGGGAAATTCCACACTGCCAGGTTACAGGAAGAACATCATAAAGATAAGCAGGCACAGATCCACAAGGTTTGAGGGGCTGGCGGCTTTTGGCTTACCACCGTGGAGGCTGGCTAGAGTTTGACCTTAGGCCCACCACTGTCTCAGCTGGGGTTGGGATCACTTAGAGGCTGTGCAAGGGTTTTATCTCAACACAGCCACAGTTTGCCGCCACCTCGGGGCAGGGATTAAACACTAGCAGCCCCACAGGCAGAGTGGGGCTGAGCTATACTGTTACTTTTGTTTCGCTCTCTTCTCTCTCACCATAGTCTTATCAAGTTTAGGGATTTATCTTCTTTTTTTTTCTCTTTTTCTCTTACACACCACTGCCGACCTCCAGACCACTCCCTTAGCCTAGGGCATTTAAATGGGCCCTCCACCCAGCTGCAGTTTAACCTAAGGCTGGGGAAAGCTTGCCCACTCTGCACTAGGGGATATCCTCCCCAACTTCTTTTGGGGGACATTCAGTCCACCCATCCATCCTCTGCAATGCTCTCAAAACATGGCTGGGAAGTCCTGCTCACCTTCTTTGGGGAAATCCTACCTTCGTGGTTTGGGGAGCTCCTTCCATCCTCTGTGATTCCACATGACTGAGGGAATTTCCTCCTGCCTGCCATAGTGCCACACATGGCCTAAGGCAGCTTGGCCAACACCCGCCAATGTTCCATGCTGCTGAAGGTACTTCTGCCCAACCTCTGCAGCAATCTACCTGACCAGGGCAATTCCACCCATCATTCACTGTCCTCTACATCAAAGCGGGCAACCCACCAGCCTTCTTAGCACTCCTGTTGCAGCAGGCACCACTGCACACCCTCTGCAGGACCCCAAGCTTCCTTGGGACATACCACCATGGCTTCTTGTGAGATCACACAGCACAGCACCGTCTTTGTGGATCCACAACAATCCAACTAGCATACCCTAAGAGGACCATCCAACCTGTCCTCCAAATAATAGATTATTTGTTGACTAGGGAAAGAGTGAAGCCACAGGAGGATAAAACAGTAGTCTGATTCCATAGTGCAGCTAGCTGCAGGCAGTTCAAAGAAGAGTTCTATGAGTCTCTCTCCCAGAGAGAGCCAGTCACGTTCAACTCTCTGGAAAATGGCAACTGGCTCCTCTACAATAATGCAGTGCAAAAAGCAATCAGGCCCAACAACCTCAATGAAAAAACAGAAGAAACAAAAGGCAATGGCAAAAGATGTCCTGAGACTACCGATGTGCATAGAAGAAGCAGACATTGACATGCCACAGAAAGAAATGTTCACAATGCTGCTTGGAGTCATACTGGATATGAGGGAAACAGTACATAAAAATGATGTAAACATAGAGGATATAAAGTCCATGCATCAAGAAAAATACAAGAGCTTAGGGATAAGATAACAAAACCCAGTAGCAGACTCCTGGACTTCAACAATCAACTGGAGGAGGCAGAGAACTGCACTAGTGACCTAGAAGACAGCCAAGCAGATTTTAACCAACGTGAACAAAAATCTAATAAGCTCATCAGAGAAGTTGAAGAAAACCTAAGAGCTATGGCTGATGATATGAATAGAAACATCAGAAAATTGGCTTACCGGAGGAAGACACAACAAATAAGTCATCTGCAAAAATAGTGAGAGAATTCTTAGAGGAAAACTTCCCCAGCTTAATGAATGAAAATCAGACAACCATTCAGGAAGCTTAAAGAATACCAGCTAGACTGTATTCCAAGAAGTCACCAAAGCACATAATAGTTAAGCTATACAACTTTGAGGAAAAAGAGAAAATCATGAGAGCAGCTAGGGATAAACAATAAATCACATATAAAGTTTCCCAAATAAGAATATGCTCAGACTTATCAGCGGGCACTGAAGAAGAGGAGAGAGTGGAGTAACATGTTCCAAAAATTGAAGGAAAATATCACAAACTCAAGAATACTCTACCCAGCCAAATTATCTATCTGGATAGATGGAAAAGTAAGATTCTTCCCAGTCAAGGGAAAACTCAAAGAATACATTAAAAGAAACCCAGCCGTACAAAAAATCCTTGCTGACCCAGTCTGGGCAGAAGAACAACATTCACTGAACACAAATAAGAGACCGCCACATAGGACAACTCTACCCGGAGGACAACAAAGAGAAAACAGACCCCAAGATAACATTGGCTTATGGGTAGAAATAAGTAAAAAATGAACCACATACACACACACACACACACACACACACACATGCACAACACAATGATAAGAAAGGGAGGTAGGAAAACTCACTCAACACAAAGGTATAAGATGGCATCACAGAGCACAGATGGAGATAATAAACTGAATATCAGTGGACTGAACTCAGGCATTAAAAGACTGAGACTTGCAGACTGTCTTAGAAAACACAACCCATCAATCTGCTGCTTACAGGAGACATAGCTCAAGAGTACAGACAAAAATGGACTGATAATCAAAAGCTGGAGATAAGCATACCAAGAAAACAGCAATTCAAAAAAAAATCAGGGGTTCAAATCCTAATCTCTGATGAAATTGGCCTCAAAATGCAAGCCATAAAAAGAGAATAGGAGGGACACTGTATAATTCTTGAGGGAACAGTAGATAAAGAACCACTAAGCATTTTAAACATATATTCCCCGAATGAGAGACCTGTTGAATACATCAACCAAATGCTCCAAAAGATGAAAAAAAGAATCACAGGCTCAACAATTATAGTGGGTAACTTCAACACACCACTTTCTGAGAAAGATAGATCACAGGGAAAGAAAATCAATTAGGAGGCTAGAGATAGAAACACTACAATTAGACAATTTGACCTGATAGAAATTTACAGAGCTCTTCATCCAAATAAAACAAAATTGACATTCTTTTCAAGTTCACATGGCACATTTTCAATAATAGACCACAAGACCTTGAACTATTTAACTATTTAGACTTTTTTCTTTTTTTTTTTTGTCATTGGTTTGTTGTTGTTGTTTTGTTTTCTTTTGTTGATTTGTTCTACTCTGTCTTGTTCTTTGCCCATATTATTGTCTCTGCAGGTCTATCTAGATAAACAATCTGGAGGAGAAAACAATAGGACCAATGGTTCTGGGGGAACAAGGAGGGGGAGGTGGGGGGAAAGGAAGTGGTGTTAACAGACCCAGGGACAAGGGAACAACAAGTGATTTAAAATTGATGGTGAGGATGATGTAGGAGGCCTGGCAGGGCTTGATCCAGGGCAATATAACCAAGAGGAATTGTTGAAACACAAATGAAGTCTGAGCATGATAACAGGACAAGAGGAAACTAAAAGGAAATAGAGGAAATAACTAGGAGGCAAAGGGCATTTCTAGGGGTCTAAATACAGTAATGGAAATATGTAAATATATTTATATATGATGCTAGGGAAATAGATCTATGTGCACATATTTATAGGTTTAGTATTAAGGTAGCAGATGGACATTGGGCCTCCACTCAAGTACTCCCACAATGCAAGAACACTTTGTTCTATTAAACTGGCATTCCATGATGCTTACCTTCCTAACACAATTGCTTAAGCAGATACATAATTAAACGTGGTGAAGAAAGCTGATGGTGCCCGGCTATCAAAAGGTATCATGTCTGGGGTCTTAAAGCCTTGACGATCAACAAGCAGTCATCTAGCTGAGAAGCAACAAAGCTCACATGGAAGAACACACCAGCCTGTGTGATCATGATGGTTCGATAGCATCAGGTATTAGGCATCAAATAACAAAAAATCATATCCTTTTGAATGAAGGGGAGTGGGGAGTAGAGACCCAAAACCCATCTACAGGCAACTGGACATCCCCTTACAGACTGGTTGTGGGGAGGAGATGAGCCAGTCAGGATGCAGTATAGCAATGATAAAACATACAGCTCTCCTCTAGTTCTTTAATGCTCCTCCCCCCCATCATGATCACAATTTTACCATACAAATCCAGCCAGATCAGAGCATGTATGCTAGTACAGATAGGAACTGGAAACATAGGTAGTCCAGGAGAGATAAACCCCTCAGGACCAATAATGAGAGTAGCGATACCAGGAGATTAAGGGAAAGGTGGGGTAGAAAGGGGGAATCGATCATAAGGATCTACATGTAACCACCTACCTGGGGGGTGGACCACAGAAAAGTGGTTGAAGGGAAACATCGGACAGTATAAGATATGACAAAACAATAAAAATTTATAAATTATCAAGGGTTCTTGAGGGAGGGGGATAGGGAGGGAGGGAAAAAAATGAGGAGCTCATAGCAAGATTTAAGTAGAAAGTAAATGTTTTAAGAATGATAATGGCAACAAAGGTACAAATTACTCGACACAATGTATGTATGTATGTATTGTGATAAGAGTTGTATGAGCCCTTGATAGGATGATTAGGAAAAAAAATAAACATCATCAAGTAGATCCTACAGTTTTAAATTTATCTAAAGGAGTCTGACAGAACTGTGGTTTAGGCCTTGGAACACTAACCATATCAGTGATTCAAACCCACCATCTACTCTGTCAGAGAAAGATCGGACTGTCTGCTCCCATAAGTTAAATCTCGGAAACTCTATACAGCAGTGGTTCTCAACTTTCCTTATGCTGCGACCCTTTAATACAGTTCCTCATGTTGTGGCAACCCTGTATGTGGGCATATCTGCATGTGGGCAGACCTGCTTGGAGACATATAGAGGAGCAGTGTCTTGGTTCCTAAGACTCATAGGTTACTACGAGTCAGAGCTGACTTGATGGAAGTGGGTTTGGTTTTTAAATTGATGTCCAGTGGTATATTAAGATAAAATATGTAGCAGCAAAAACAGAAAGGAGCCATGATACATTCCCTCACAAAGACATGCAATTAGTTCCTGTCCTATTTCCAAATTGTTCCTCTTCATTCTCTGATTTATATTCTGTTCATGTAGTCAAAAGTTATCACAATATTTAATATCATCTTCAAAGTTTCTCATATATAGTTTTAGTATTGAATTGTATTCCCTCATGCACACTTTTATCCTCTAGGTCAGAGGTCTGCAAACTTTTTCCACAAAGGCACAAATCATAATATTTTAGGTTGTGTGGACCACACAACCCCTGTCATAATCTCTCAACTCTTCCCTTGTAGTGCAAAATGCACCATAAACCAAAGACCAAATCCAGTGCCATTGAGTTGATTTCAATTCATGACTCTATAGGCTAGACTAGAACTCTCTTTTTGCATTGCTGAGGCTGTAAATATTCAGCCTCAGGAATGAAATGAAAGTTTCATTTTTCTTCCATTGACCAGTTGGTGGTTCTAACCTGCTGACCTTGCAGTTAACAGCTCCATACATAACCCAATACACCACCAAACCTCAAACCAAACTCCCTACTATATGACTCATGGCAACCCTATCAGCCAGGGTAGAACTGCCATTGTGAATTTCTAAGACTGTAACTCTTTATGGGAGTAGAAAGCCTCATGTTTCTCCCATGGAGTGGCTTTGTACTCCTGATCTTGTGGTTAGCAGCCCAAAGAGTAACCACTATGCCACCTGAGCTCCTTAGAGAACATATAAACAAATGAATGTCTCTTGAGTCCACATCCAACCCTGCCCTCCTCCACACAAAGGCTTTATTTACAAAAGCAGATGGCTGATTAGATTTAGCTCACAGGCCATAATTTGCCAAACTTTGTCCAAAATGTTGGGGTTATCAGACTCTACACACCTTCTATAATCTCAACTTTCATTATCCTATTTTGTAACCAATCCCTTCTGTATTTCATGATGAATTCTTTAATTCATTTATTTATTTTAAGTTATTTTATTGGGGACTCTTACAGCTCTTATCACAATCCATCCATCCATCCATCCATCCATCCATCCATCCATCCATCCATCCATCCATCCATCCATTGTGTGAGGCACATTTGTACATATGTTGCCATCATCATTTTCAAAACATTTTCTTTCTGCTTGAGCCCTTGGTATCAACTCATTTCCCCCCTCCTCTATCCTTCCTCCCTATGAACCACTGATAATTTATGTTTTTTTTTAGATCATTTTATTGGGTGCTCTTACAACTCTTGCTACAATCCATACATCAATTGTATCCACCATATTCGTACACATATTCCATCATTCTTTTCTAGACATTTACTTACTTTCCATTGAGCTCTTGGGATCCGCTTTTTTTTCTTCCCTTCCTCCCTCCCCCACCCTTGTGGCTCCTTGATAGATTATAGATTGTTAATTATTTTCAAATCTGACACTGACCACTGTCTCTCTTCCTCTCTGGTTTCTTTTGTTCTTCCCTGTGGATGGGTGTGTATGGTTATGTGCCATTCATTGGGATTGGTACCCTTCTCCCTCCCCACCTCCCCCCTTGCCCCTATCCTTTTGGTATCTCTATTCCCATTCCTATTCCTGGGTTCCATGTGTTGTGAGTTTTATCTCTTGCCTATACCTATGTACCTGCTCCCATCTAGTCCAGAGTGGGAAGCGGCACTGGAGTCATGATAGTGGGGGATGAGGAGGCCTAAAGGGATCAGAGGTATATTTCGTGATTCATTAGTGCTCTACTGCATCCTGATTGACTCACCCCCTCCCTGTGACCCCTCTGTGGGGGGATGTTCCATTGTCCATAGATGGGCTCTGGGTCTCTGCTCCAACTCTCCACACCAATGCATTTTTGTTTGTTTACTGTTTGTTGTGAATCTTCTTATACACATTGCCTGGTCTTGATGACACGATTGCACTGACTAGTGTGCTTCTTCCATGTGGGCTTGTAGCTTCACTGTTGGATGGCCGCTTGTTTAACTTCAAGACTTTAAGACCCCAGACATACTTTTTAAAAACAGGACACCATCCTCTGTCCTCACCATATCTGCTTATGCCCCCATTTTTCTTCAGCAATCATGTAGGGAGGAGCATCACAGAATGTCAATTTGTTAGAACAAAATGTTCTTGTATTGAGGGAAGGTATGAGCCGCAGCCCAAGGCCCATCTGCAACCTCAGTGTATTGCCTTATAAATATATGTACATGGGCCAATATCTCTTTTTTGGGGATTAATGTATTTACATAAGTGCATACCTCTGTTAATATCCCTTTCTATGCCTTTTCTTCCTAGAGTTAGCCTGTTTCCTTTTGGCTCCTCCTGCCCCGCCATCACTTTCCCCCTTCTTTTACCTCTTATTGCTTCCTCTTTGCTAGCTTGGTGTTGCTCTAATTCTCATAGGATCTCTACCCTTTCCTAGATATTGGTTTCAATTCCCTAGTTGTTCCCCTGCCCGTGATGCCATTTGCTCCCCACACCCTTTTCCCCACAACCTTCTTCCCCCTATACCTTCTGGGGCCATTGGTCCCATTGCCTTCTCCCCACGTTTCCCTCCCATGTCCATCACATATACGTAGGCAAACCAGCAATGCCCTATTTCTAAACAATCTAATTTCACATATTCTTTAGCCTCATTGGGTCTTAAAACCCAAATGCAATCATTTTGACCATTTCTTTCTGTGCATTTTTTGTTGTTGTTAAGTCCCATTGGGTCTGTTCCTACTTATAAAGACCCTATGTACAACAGAACAAAACATTTTCCTATCTTTTGTTTTGTTATGATTGAGCCTATTGTTTCAGCCATTGTGTCAATCCATGATGTTGAAGGTCTTCCTCTTTTTTGCTGCCCTTCTACTTTATAACAAGTATGATGTCCTTCTCTAGACACTGGGCTCTCCAGACAATATGTTCAAAATATGTGAGTCAAAGTCTTGCCATCCTTGCTTCTGGGGAGCATTCTGACTGTCCTTCTTCCAAAACAGATTTGTTTGTTCATTTCGAAGTTCATGGCACTTCCAATATTTTTCATCAGCCTCATAATTCAAATCCATCTATTCTTCTTTGGTCTTCCTTATTCAATGTCCATGTTTTACATGCATATGAGGCAATTGAAAATGCACGGGTTGGGTCAGGTGCATCTTAGACTCCAAAGTAGCATCCTTGATTTTTAACTCCTGCAGCATATTTACCCAATGCATGCAATGTGTCATTTGATATCTTGACTGCTGGTTCTCTGAGGATTGGAAAAATTCCTTGACAACTGCAACTTTTTCTCCATTTCTGATTATGTTTCTATTAGGCCAGTTTTGAAGATTTGGGTTTCCTTTACATGAATTATAGAACATTACAAATATTATAAATGAAAAAAGCAAAAGGTTAGTTTTGTGACAGGAAAGGGAAAAAAGACCAAAGTGGATGTCAGAAGAGACATTGAAATTTGCTCTTGAATCTAGATTAGCTAAAGTGAATGGAAGAATATAAGTAAAATAGTAGAACAAAACGTTTCAAAGGGCAATTACAGAATTCAAAGTACTCTAATGAAATGTGCAAAGACTGGAAGATAGAAGGGTCATAAAGAAAAATAAGCTCAGCATTTTTCAATCTGAAAGAAATGAAGAAAAAAATGCAAGCCTCAAGTCAGAATATTGAAGTATTTTATGGGTAAAATATTAAATGATGCAGTAAGTATTAAAAGAAGATGGAAAGAATACATAGAGTCACTATATTAAAAAGAACTGTTTGTCATTTGTTCATTTCAGAGGGTAGCATATGATCAAGATCTGATGATAGTGAAGGAGAAGTTCAACCTGCACAGAAGACATTATTGAGAAACAAGTGATCTTCAATGGGATATCACTTGAAATGTTTCTACAAGCTGATGTAAAGGAATTCAGATGTAAAAGAAGGCAGCTATCTGGACAACTGAGATCCATAGTTGTGCCTACTCCAAAGAATTGGGACCCAACAGAATATGGAAGTTATTTCACAATATTCATATTAGAAGTATTTTACTGAAAGTAATTCAAATATGGTTACAGCAGTACATCATCATGGAACTCCCAGAAATTCTATTTGGATTCATGGAACAAGGGCTATTACTGCTTACATCAGCTATATGTTGAGTGAGAGCAGAGAATGCTAGAAAGATGGTTAATTGTGCTGTATACACTATGTACGCAAAGGCATTCAACTGTTTAAGATAACAAACTATGACTGACCCTGGGAAGAAAGGTAATTTCAGAACACTTCATTGTGTTCATGCGGAACCTGTGTACAGACTTAGAGACAGTCATTCAAAAAGAACAAGGGAAGATTACTTGGTTTATAATACAGAAAATTTTGTGCAGGGGTTGTTACTTTCCCTATACTCATTCCGTCTGGAGGGAGAGCAGTGATCAGAGAAGCTGGACTTTATAAAGAAGAACTTGACATTGGCAGGGGAGAAAGGTTCATTAACAATCTGCTATAGGTAGATGACACGACCTTGCATCCTGAAAGGGTGGAGATCTTGAGGCCCATGCTGCTGAAAATCAAGACCTGAATCATCAGTATGGGTTGCAATTCAATGTAAAGAAAAGCAAAAACAATCACGACTGGAACAGTAGACAATTCATGATAGACAAATAACTGAAGTTGTCAAAGATTTCACTTTACTTGGACCCACAATCAGTGATCATAGAAGCAGCAGTCAAGAAATCAAAGAATCCATTGCATTGAACACATTTGCTGTATTTGACCTATTTTAAGTGTTAAAGAGCAAAGATTTCACTTTGAGGACTAAGGTACATCTGATCCCAAGCCATATTCCCTGCCATCGAGTTGACTCTGACTTATAGCAACGCTCTAGGGTAGACTTGTCCTTGTGTGTTTCTGAGACTGTCCATTTTATGGGAGCAGAAAATCTCATCATGAGCAGCTGGTGGGTCTGAGCTGCTGACCTCAAAGTGACATCTGCAGCCCAACACCAAATTCATTGTGCTACCAGTGTTGTTTTACCACAAATCACAACGTTTGTAATTGCTCCATAGGCAAATGAAAGGTAGACAATGAGTTAAGAAGATTGGTGCAGGCTTGATGCATTTGAATTATGGTTTTTGGTGCATACCATTGAAAGTGCCATGGATTGCCAGATGAACAATTTGTTTTGGAGTCAGAATACTCTTTAGAAACAAAGTCAGTGAGACCTCATCCCATGCACTTTAGCTATATTACCAGGAGAGACCAGTCACTGGAGAAAGACATCATGGTTGGTAAAAGAGAGGGTGGGTGAAAATGAGGAAGATCCTCAACAAAATAGAGCGAGGCAGTGACCACGGGCTCAAACATAACAATTGTGAAAATGTTGCAGGACTGGGAAATGTTTTGTTGCTTTCCTGGCGTCATTATGAATACAAACTGTCTTGATAGCACTTAACAACAATATCAACTAATTGGAAATACGGAGAAGAACAGAACTTGTTAAAGGATACTATACTATAAAGGTATAAGATGTGAATCTGAAGGCAGAATCACTGTTGGACAAACAACTGGCTTGTTTTTTTTCCAAATCAAAAATTACAACATAAAAGAGAAGTGAATATTAATGAGTATTAAATCACTCAGCAACTTTAAATGTATGAACTTTATGCTTATTAATAAATATATAGCAAGACAATCTTACAATTTTCTTAGAAGCTTTATAACCTCAGAAATATGAATGCTACATGGGTATTTGATGTGCCACAGAATTTTAAAATTATTTTAGAAGTGATAGAGGCATTGCTTTACTTGTTTTTAGTGGTAAAACACTTGTTCAGGGTACTTGGCTTATAGTGGTAAATAATGAACTATTTATAGATAATTTTATACGACATTTGGAGAGGAGGCTTATGTTTGATGGTATAGATGTGCACGGATAAGTAAAATGTCCTTTTTCTTGCATCAAACTATAAGGATCAGTTGCAATCTCAAATCAATTCATAATCAATTCTGTTCTTCTCTTCGGACACTAGCTATACTTTCAGCACTTCTGCCTCTGACCCTATCTACTCAGAGATAGGTCAGATTTCATAAAATCAAAGACACCATTCCCAAGATTGATAAATTGGCTCAAGAAATCAAGGACCAGCCAGAGTTTGGGGTGGGGGGATATGAGGGCTCCCCACACTTCTCTCCTCTTACCCATTCACTCACTGCCATCCAGTTGACTGACTCATAGTGACCTCATCAGATGGGGCAGAACTGCCACGGTGGGTTTCCAAGACTGCAACTCTTCACAAGAGTAGAAATCCCTTATCTTTCTCCCATGGCCAGTCTGGTGGTTTCAAACTGCTGACCTTGCACTATTCAGCCCAACTTGTAACCCACTATGCCATAAGAGCTCCTGCACTTCTGACCTCTTAGTAACAAATTAAGAGTTTTTCCATTACCCCTTCAGGATGCCAGATGCAAGCTCAAGAGCTCCTTGGATTCTCTGATTTCTGACCCGCTTAATATAATTTTGGGATTTCTCATTGACTCCATTAGGCTACCAGAAATAAACTTAAGTTCTAACCTTCCAACCTATTGGTTCCGAGTATGTCCTTGGGTTTGATAATTCACTTGAATAACTGGCTCACTTACTGTTTTCAAGCCAATGCCAAGTCATAGAAACACTCTAAGACAGAATACAATTGCCCTATAGGGTTTCTCACACTGTAAATCTTTATGGAAGCAGAGTGCCTCGTCTTTCTCCCACAACACAGATGTTGGGGTCGAACCACTATCTTTCTGGTAAGCAACTCCACACAAAACTGAATGCATAACCAGGACTCCTCAGAATTACGGCTAGAACAAATAAAAAGTGTTATATGTTTATGATTTAAAATATGCAGCAGACACAATTGACTCCAGGAAAACAATGACCATGAAATGTTGCAAATCTGAGCAAAGTTTCATTCGGTCTACATTCAACTTATCAAGCATCTGAGCCAACTTCATAGCACCGAACAAAATGAGAACATCCAAATAAGATCAGCATATTAAAGAGACCCACAGAGCAATGTGTAGGATTCTGTCTTAGAAAATCAATAAGCAGTCAGGTTCCAATGGCATAAACTTGCTTTTAGCTTAACACAAGTTAGAGAAACAAATTCATAGAAAATCATGTATAAGAGAGAGAGTTTTATATAAACGTTAGTGCACATCAAGAAAGCATCCAACCCAGTGCTGCCCAAGCCCACAAGTCCAACCTTAACCCATATGTCTGACACCAATCCACAAAGTCCTCCTCCATCTCACAAAACAGATGCAATGACTCTGACCGTAAGAGGAAAGCTGAGTCAGTAAATGTGTAAGCATCTCATTGCTTGCCGGGGTCTCCACACGGCTGCTCCATCACCCAGGGCTACATCGGGGTAGGTCCATGCAGCTTCTCCTCAGGGATGTCTTGCAGGAAATGAGGCTTGCCACCTGAAGCAGGAACTGGCTAAGGCAACTGCACCCTGGTCCGACCATCAGAAAGCAAGAGACCCAGAAACTCGAAAGGCAAGGCTCACCAAGCTATTTAACTCTGCTTTTCAATTAACCCCACATGTGTTTATTGGCCAGGTTGGCACAATAAACTTTAACTAACTCAGCAGGCAATTAAGACCCCACAAAGTTCATTTAGAACTGTCTAATCAGAACCAACAATTACAATGATAATGCAAGCTAAATGCTTAGAGCGTAAATATTTATGTATCAGACATTTACAGTTAACCAAAGGTCTCAGGAGGAAGATTAACTGCTGTTTCAGCTCAAGTGAGGATCTTTGTAGGTAGGCGCCAAGATCCATAGTGGCAGGCAGAGTCTCAAGATGACGGAAGCGCATTTCCAGGTGCTAGACCTCATTCAAGACAACTGTTTTAAGAACTGAACCAAACCCCGCTGAGTGTTAGGCCATCCTCGTGAGCACCTGCAGATTGAACCATTGTGACCCATAGACTGCTTATTGGTGGTTTGCAAAAGTAGTTTCTCAAGGCCAACCCTCGTCCTTATTTTTATCTAGTCTATCTTAGTCTAAAAGAGCTCTGGTGGCGTAGTACACATTAGGCTGGGATCTTCAAGGTCTAACGTTCGAAACCGCTCTGAGAAAGACCAGGTTTTCTACTACCATAATCAGTTATCGTCTGGGGAGCTCACAGGGTCAAGCCTTTCCTGTCCTAAGAGTCATCATGAGTCCACATCAACTCCACGGGAATGAGTTTGTTTTTTCAGGGTTTTTTGGTTTTTTTTGGTCTTAGTTTGGAAACTCCACTGAAACCTATTAATGTCTCACAGCAGTACACAAGCCTCCAGTAACAGACAACTGGGAGCTCCAAATGAGATAGGTTAACCAAGATACCTGGGTTTCCACATAGAAAAGGAGAACTCTACCACTGATCGAGCACTGAATTCCCCAAATAAGATTGGACATGTATTGTTAATAGTTTCAGCTCCATGATAAATGGATACATAAAGCTCACCACCATTGAGTCAATTTTACTCCTAGCCTCATTAAAGGGGTGTGTGTTTTCTGAGACTGCAAATCTTTTTGTAATAGAAAGCCTCAGAGTTCCTTATATATCATGCTGTCTCTTTTGAATGTGTTTGAAAATGTCCACAATTGAGATTTAACTAATAACTAAGTAAATAACTAGAGAGAGATCATAGATCCATAGATACATGATAGATAAATAAATGAAAGCTGTTAGTGGAGGAAACTCAGATTTATATCTGTGACCCAAGTCTGAATAAATTCTGTAATAGAACTTAAATTCTCAGCAGCCTGTTTGCAGAAGGGAATGATGGCAAGGACAGCACAAAATCCATTTGCAGATTCCCTTGAGTGGAGAGTGAGGAGCCTTGGAGGTGTAGTGGTTAGTCATCGGGCTGTAATCCGCATGGCGGGCAGTTCGAAACCACCGGCAACACTTTAGGAGAAAGACTGGGCTTTCTACTCCCATAACCAGTTGCAGCTTGGAAAACCAGGAGATGGCTAGGAGTCAGCATTGACTCAATGGCAGTGCAGTTTTGGGTTTTGGTTTTGAGTGGAGAGTAGATCAAGGCTCCACTGAATTCTGTCTAATCATGAAGCAAGGGTGTAGATAAAGTTGCCCTCAAGTTGAGTGCTATGGAAAGAGGATTACTTCCATCACTCTCAATCTAGCTCTGGGAGGGGCAGTATTCCTTTGGGACTTGTTTGTGTGTGTCCTTGGTGGAGAGTACTTCGGGTCCTCATGAGTTATACCCTATCAGTTGTGTCCTGACCGCTTTGGTCAAAAGGCTCTGGACAAGTTTTATAAACTCTTTTGTCTAATATGCTGCATGTGTCCCTATCATGGTCTTGTTCCTAGTTCTGTGGCCCCACTTGTAACTGTCATGTATTGATCTGCCATCAATCATGGATTTGCAATTATTTCCTTTGTGGCATGCTTTATTAACTAGTATCCTAACTAGTGTCGCAGGTCTGTCTAAATAAGATAGGCTGGATGAACAATCTGGAGGAGAAAGCAATGGGACCTACAGTTCTGAGGAGACATGGGATAGGGGGCGGTGGGGGGGGGGGGGAGGAAGTGGTGTTAACAAACCCAGGGACAATGGAACAAAAAGTGATTCAAATTGGTGGTGAGGTGGATGTGGGAGGCCTGGTAGGGCATGATCAAGGGTAATGTAACCAAGAGGAATTGCTGAAGCCCAGGTGGGGGACTGAGCATGATAGTGGGACAGGAGGAAAGTCAAGGGAAATAGAGGAAAGAGCTTGGAGGCAAAGGGCATTTATAGAGGTCTAAATAAAGACATGTACATATGCAAATATATTTATATATGAGGATGGGGAAATAGATCTAAGTGTCTATATTTATTGGTTTAGTATTAAGGTAGCAGAAGGACATTGGCCCTCCACTCAAGTACTCCCTCAATGCAAAAATACTTTCTTCTGGTAAATTGGCATTCTATGATGCTCACCTTCCCGACACAACCACTGAAGACAAAGTGGGTGAATGAGCAAATATGGCGAAGAAAGCTGATGGTGCCCAGCTATCAAAAGATATAGTGTCTGGGGTCTTAGAGGCTTGAAGGTAAACAAGAGGCTATCTAGCTCAGTAGTAACAAAACCCGCATGGAATTTACAATATTTTAAAGTGTGAGAAGAAATCTCAGCTTCCTGCTGGTTGAAAATGAGGTAGGGTGCAACATCCGGAGTTTCAGCATCTGTGAGATGTTGCCATGTCTTTCATACAAAATGAAATGCATAAAGATAAATATCCCAGGCAATAGTGAGCTGAAATGGACTTGTCTTGACCATGTGAGTTTACTATGTCATGAATGAAAAATTTAAGAGGAATGACTGCATTCATCATCAAAGAGAACATTTCAAGATCGATCCTGAATCACAATACTGTCTGTGAGAGGATTATATTTATATACCTACAAGGAAGACCAGGTAATGTAACTATTATTCAAAAATTCACATCACCTATGAAAGCTGGTGATGAAGCTATTGAAAAATTCTACAAACTTCTTCAATCTGAAGGTGAATTGGGCATTAAAATATGAAATTTAGAAACAAAGAGGAAGGATTGTTTGGAAAATATAACCTTAGAACAGAAACAAAGCTGGAGATTACAAGATAAATTTTTGTAAGACCAATGACTTTGTTGCAAATACCCTTTTTCAACGACATTTATGGCAATTATAAATGTAGGCCTCACCAAATAAAATATGTAGGAGTCAATTTGGTTATATCTATGAAAACAACAGTGAAGAAGAAGAACCTGAATTTCAGCAGCCAACGAACGGCCAGAGCTAACTGTGGAACAGACCATCAATTGATCATATGGAATTTCAAGACTTGTCTTAAGTTGAGGCTAAAGAAAATTAAAACAAGTCAGGGAACCAAAGCATCCCCTTGAGTGTATCCGACCTGGATTTAAAGATGCTATCAAGAAGGAAGTGATGGAATGGACATTGACATGTTCTAACAAACTAAAGCAGTGACACAAGCACTCACTAGTCGTGTCGAGAAATTTGGATGACAATTGAGTATGAGATTAATAGTTGTGTCCATCCCAAAGAGAGGGGACACAACAGCATTTATAAAATACTGAGTCTTATTGTAATATTACATCCACATAAAAATTTTCAGGAATTAATTTAAAATACAGTTCCAGCTGTATGGTGCCAGGGAGCTGCCAGAAATTCAAGTCCAGCTAGAAGAGCACATGGAACAAGGGATATCATTGCTGATGTCAGATGGATCTTTGTTCAAAGCAGAAAATAGGAGAGATAGTTACTGTATTAACGATGCAAAGGCATTTGAGTGATTGCGGTTAACAATTAATAACATCACAAAGGGCAGTAATTCCAGAAGCCTTAATTGTGCTCATATGGAACTTACCCGTAGACTACGAGACAATCATTTCAACAAGACAAGTTTGTGTCTGCTTTGTATCCTCCACATACCTATGGAATGTGCTTAGTGAGTAAACAATCAGAGAAGCTGGACTCTATGAAGAAGAACGTGGCCTTGGGATCGGAGGGCAACTACTAACATCTTTTAATACGATGATGCTTATTGAAAATGAGAACTGGAGGCACTTGCTGATGAAGATTATAGACTACAAGGTTAATATGGATTATAACTCAATGTAACAAAACCAAAAATCCTCACAACTAGATTAATAGACAAAATCATGAAAATGAAGGAAATACTTAAGTCAAAGATCTAATTTTTCTTCTTCGTGTAATGCTCCCATGCTCACAGAAATAGAACTCGTAGCTTCCTTTTTGATGGTGCATATGGTGCCAATCCTCCTAAATTCGTCCTCAGCGGCATAGTAAACCCAGTCCATGGGCGTAGGATATTGACTTTATCACTGATGGCGTAGGATGTTGACTTTATGTATTCCACTTCATTTTTGACGACTTCCAAATTTCCTAGACTCATAATTCATACATACCTTCCAAGTTCTGATTACTAATAGATGTTTTCGGGTTTCTTCTCATTTTGATCATGTAGTTTCGGCAAATGAAGGTTTTAAAAGCTTTGCTCCAGCTACATCCTAATGGTTGACTGCTTTGGGAAGGCAGCTCTTTGGCATGTTTTAAATGCCTTTCTGACGTAAGGAGCTAATTTCTAGCATGATAGCTAACAATGTTCTACCTCTAGTCATGAGGTTTTCAGTGACTAATTCCTCAGAAGTGGATAGCCTATTTTCTGTGTAGTCTATCCTTAGCCTGGAAGCTCTGCTCAAACCTATGGACTTTTGGTGATCCTGCTGGTCTGTGAAATACCACTGGCATAGTTTCCAGCCTCACACCAACACAGACGCTACCACAGTATAATAAACTGAAAGACAAGTGGTGTGTGTGAAAGCTAGACAATGCATGAGAACAGTGGAGATAGACTGATGCATCTGAATTGTGTTGGCAAACATTCAAATCCTAGAGACTGCCAGAAGAACAATACCTGGATACTACTTACCATGGCGGATGGCAAGATACTTTGGCTATGTTCTCAGGAGCATCACTCCCTGAAAAGGGCACAATGCTTGGTCACGGCTCATGGAAAGACTAGAGGACCCTCCACAAGCTAGACTGATACAGTGCCTGCAATAAAGAGCTCAACCATCACCATTTTGAAGATGGTGCAAGCCTGGTAATGCCTCATTCTCTTGTACACAGGTTCCCTAGGAGACAGAATCTATTCCATACACCAAACAACAGGAATCCTGGCACTTCTGTGGGCTAAGCATTGTGCTACTCAGCACAAAGCTGTTCCTTGGGACAAAGAGGAAGCTGTCTGCTCCTATAAACCTCTACAGCCTCTGAAACCTTAAGGAACTATTCTACTCTATCCTATATGGGTGCCTATGAGTAGTAATCTACTCACAGGTGTGAGGTTAGTTCAACCACACTGAATGCCTCTGAGTAGATTACAACGAACACCAACCCTACAGAACAGGGTAGAAGCACCCTCCTGGGTCTGACATGAGAGTCAAAAGCCTCAACTTTTTCCTGAGGAATTAGCTGGAGGTTCTGAACGACTGACCTTCCAGTTAGCTGCCAATGCATGAACACACCACAAGGATCCTTGGGATTTGTAACACCGTCTCACAGGACAAAGTTAGTTAATGAACCACATCACTGTTTTTGGACACAGAGGAAAAATGACTTCAAAACTCGAGCGCTAAGGTTTTATAAATAACTACATCAAACATGATACCATGGAATTATATTTATTTTTACATTATCTTCACATTATAGCATCCACATTGATCAAAGGTGACTCACAAATCTAATTATTTTGGATATATATTTACTGTAATATTAGTATCTATTTATAAAACCAAGAGGCACTTCCAGTAATTCTGGCAAAAAAGAGATTATCATTATGATGGCTAAGCTAAAAAATAAGAAAAATAAATACAATTCGTCTATTTTTTTTCTGTACAGATTCTACTTTTTATAAAACATTTATCAGCCATTAACCAAGCCTCTAAACAAATAATACTTGTGATGGGATGATATTAAGTATTGCCACATAAATTAAGTGCAAGATAAAGGTCAAAGGACAAGATTTATTTCATTTGTAAAATGGTCACCTAAATTTAAATTCCAATTCACTCGTTAGTGTTTCTAAAACTTTGTTAAAATTTTCAAGGTTATCAATTAATAAATGTATTCAAGTTTTTTGACAGTGGTGAGAATTATGTTGTTAAAAATAATCACATACAAATAACATCTAAACTGTCATTTTGGTTGGCAGTTACTTGGAAATATTGCTTTTGGTGATGACTAAATTATGTTATTCTAACACTCTCTGATTCACAAATATCTTATAAAGTCACTAAGTTAATTAAAAGTTGCCAATGACATTTCGTGATCAGAATAGCTGCTGCACTGGGAAGACAGTGTAACACCCAAAACCAAGTGAAACCCTTCTAAACCCCAAACACTCTGAATTCAATTTTTTTTAGTGGCATGTCTCAATATTATATAGACAACCAGGGAGAATCTTATATTTGTCATGTTGCATTGAGACCTGTAAAATATTTTAAAAGCACCAATTTGTATTTTATAATTTGCATGATAAAATCTTGAGAGAGATAAAGTGGGGGTGGAGTCTTCAGTGATATTTATTTCCAGTGCTTGTCAACTAATGCATTGTCCTTGTTGAACAAAATGATACATGTTCTTCCGTGAGACTATATTAAGAAATAAATGGATACCCATTAAAAAAAACAAAGCTCAACAAACATTTAAAGCTAACTTACTATGGTAAAAATCCCATGCAAATATTTTACAAACAGGATAAAAAACTTCTGATTTTGTAAACTAACAAATATATACTAAAAGTCAAGCCACTAAAGACCCACTAACAGGAATGCATATATCTATATATAGTATAAATGTTAGGGCAATTATTTGAAGATAGCAAATTTATAGTATTATAATATACTCAATATAAAAATTGGAATATCTGATAGAATATGATTTTAACTGGAAAAAATAATCCATTATGAATTTTTAAAGAAATGTGGGGGGATATTCTATCATTCAACAAGCTATATACACAAAGAAACATTTTAAAACATTTTCTTTTAGTTTCACATTGACCACATTGAGTTATTCTCCTACTCTGGAGGGTGCACCATGGCAAGAATGAAAAATCAGTGTTCCCTTCAAAAGGCATTCAAGCAGCAGGTGCCGAGCTCCACGGGCTAATTCACATTCAGAAACACATAGACATGCTCATTTAGTAAAGAAAGACTGGGTGGAAACATCTGTCTGTTAAGCCTTTTTACTCCAGAGCCACTTTATTCACTAGTTGGTTTATTATCAAGGTGGAGGGGTGTCCTGGGGTGGCCGCTCCCATTCTTTGTGGAGTTCACTTCCAATCCACAGTTCTGCTTCTTGTGCTTCCTAGTGGCAAAGGTTTCAAGTGAAACTAGGCGCAATGAATGGGAATTTGAGGCAACAGGCTTGCTTTCAGGATGAGGGCAGGGCCATCTTTCTATGTTCACTTTACTAATTTTGGACAAGAGCCGTAACACAAAGAGCAGCCATGCGTTTCTCCTTATGAGTTAAGACTGTTGTTGTTGTTTTGGTTTCTTTTTGGAAAAGAAAGGAGGAAACAATTCTCTGCTGTGATTTCTGTTTCTTTCATGATCGGCCCTTTCATGTACTAACAATTTACAGCACTAGAGCTTTACAAATTCATTTATATTACATTTTCTTTGTGGATCAAATGCTAAGCCACCATTTGATCATGCTTGGGAGATGGGTGTAGTGGATGGTATTTATTAAATGGTCAGAGCTTCATGTTTAGAAGTCAGGATGAATGAGTTTTGAAAAATTTTTTAGTAGTAAGATATTTGTTTTAATTATGTTGGAATTTAGTTAAAAAATTACTAACCTGTCACTTACTTTACAACAACATAAATCAGGATACATTCCTGGATGGCACATTCTTTGGGGAGGTAGAGGGAGGGGGTGCTAATTCAGAAGGATTTGGGTTATATACTTTTTCATTTTCAGCCAAAGTAAAATTGTGACTAAGCTGATTTTTATCTATCTCATTTATTTATTGGGCCTCTCATAAGACATCTTCCTCAAGGCATGATTTGACATTTAATATCAGAAATATCAAATAATCTTCTTCCAAGATTTCTATAGCTTAACACTAGTTCAGATTACAGCAAACTATTTAATATCTCAGTACCATGAAACGATATTTTATGGATTTTATTTTAATTACACACTGTAAAAAAGCTTTAATTCAAGAACATAAATAAAATTTAAATGTTCTCAATACTGCTTACATGTGATTGAGCATTATTCTCTTTGAAAAAAAATTATTTTCATAATTAAAAAAACATTGCTTGATGTGAAGTAATTAAGGAATCCCTCTAGTCCTATGGATATTCCATAAATCTTATCAATAAGGAGAAGGGTTGGTCTTTTGTTGTCCACGAGTTCCTAGAGAATCAGGAACCTATGGATATCAATGCCTGCCAAAATAATCAGATTTAAAAGCATACTTTAGCATCTGAAGCATGTATCAAAAGTCAACTTTGTTTTGTGTGTATACATTATTTCATACTTTGTGGTCTCAATTGCCCTAAGATAATTTACACAGCATCTGAATTTTTTAATTAGTTGATCTACAAAGGAATTAATCTGAATTTTCAGTTTCATACCTTCAAATATATTTAGTGACAAAGTGTCCAATTGCCTTTCGTTACTATTATTAAGCCAATGTTAGAACGACTTGTTAGCACGAATGTAACAATACATCCAGAAGAAGTAAAAGCACCATTATCTTAACGTTTGCTGTCTGTCTGGCAACAGCACGGATTCCCACTCATCAATGGTGTTCACTATAAACTGGAAAAAGTCCTGGCTTTTAGCAGACCCTGCCACGCCCTTGGTTATCATAGATTCTCGGGAAAACTCAAGTTTAAGTTATGGTTGCCTTTCACTTAACTCAGTGATTTTCCTTTAATTAATTCACACCTCCCATGGACTTTCCAGTTAGAACTTGAGTACTTTTTAGAGGAACAAACATATGAATCTAGGATATAAAAATTGGCAAACTTCTTTCTGATTCAGAATTCTAAGAATACTTTACTTTTGGATCGTACTTCACTGAACAAGACTAAATAGTTTCCAAGTGTCAAGTTCAAATTTGGCTGACCTGAGTAGAAAACTGCAAGGACAATAGTCAACCATTCATAGCATTATGTCCTGATGAAGCCATGAGAGAAGGGAAGGAACCAGAACAATGGCCATGCACTGTTTCACTGTCTGTGAGGTGGGAGACCGAATGCAGGAATGGCAGTTGGATTTTGTGATCTACAGATATGTAGATCTTACATATCAGAAGTTGAGCTATCTGATATAATTTACTGCATTTTTTCCCATGCACCCTAATAGATCATCCCTAGAAAATAGACTCTTGCCTTAGTCTAGAACATTGAAGTTCACAGAACTCTCCTTACGGAAGCCTTCTGTCAATTTATATGCCATGACATATAAATCAGGAAAGACATCAAGGGGAGTGAAGGGACCAACAAGCACCCTTGTGGTTTTCCTGGTTACTTTCCTCATATTTTAAATCAGGATAGTGAAGATACCTAGCCCGGCATGACAGGAAAAACTTCAAAAGGAAAAATACTGGTGACTTCGAAATGCTTCGTCCCTGTGTTAGTCAGCCATCATCACACACACGAGTCACTATTGTCAAGCAGGCATTTCAAGCTTTAGGCTTTATTTATAATGATTATTTGCATATCTTTATTATTTAGAAAATAATTTATATTTCTCCAACATTTAAACAAAGACTAGGCCTGAGTCTTATGCCTTTTGCACACCTTTTACCTTCAGTGAACATTCTCTGAAAAACGGGGGGACAGAGACACAGGGAAATGGAGAACCAGCAGTTCCCACACAGTGATCCGAGTAGTAGCCCTCTGGGCGGTGTACTAGTTTTCTCTCCGTTCTCACTGTGGCTGCCACGACCAGAACCTGTCCACTCGGAACAGACAGAATGGACAATGTTTTCAGCAAATTGGGTACTCTCTGAAATGAATAGGAGGAAATCCCTCCCCCTGTCAGCTGAAGATCAACGTAGATACAAAAGAAGTGTCAATGAAGAGGGGTGGAAAGGATTTCCTGGTAAAAACAAAGGGGGAAAAGGGCATTCTCACCAATGAAACAATATGCTAAAGGTTGGTTTTGATGGAGAAGTGGAAAGGGATTCTTAGCAAGCTGAAAATGATGTCCGTGGCATTCTAAATATGCTTGGTCTTTCACTTAATAAAAAATAACTAATGGCATCCAGGCAAACAGTTCCATCCGGTCTTTCCTTTGATTTTATAGATCCCCTACAAATGCCTCTTCCCTAAGTGAATTAGAAATCTCTTCTTTCAAAAGACCTGAGTTAAGTTCATGATGTTTACAAATCAGCTCGTATTAAACAGAGTAAATGGCACGACTACACTGGCTGTACAGGAAGTAAGCTCTGCCTGGCAGTACTGCCACCTAGGAGGAGAAGAACGTGTCAGTAGCAGAACAGATCTTTGTATGTCACTCGGCCCTCTGTGTGTGCAGGGAGGTGACCAACTGGATGAAGACCCACCCTTTCCCCAGTAGTCCCCTCATTTAAACAACAAAGAATAGCCCCTGGCTGTAATTATCAATCGGCCTGGACAGGTAAAACCAATTCTGAAACGAACAGGTTGTAATTACAGTGGCGACTATCAGTCCTAGCCTTCCATGGACCTTAGAGTGAAACAAACATCGGGCAGGGTGCGTAGGTGTGCACACCATCATCTGGGTGGCCTCTTACTGGGGGGCCACAGAGCTTTGAGAAAAGCTGCCACAAAGTGATTAGGTATCGACAAACGTTCAGTTCATGTTTGTATCTTCCATCTTCCTACTCACACCACCACTCGATCTTTCCCAATTTATATTTCTTTCAGAAGCATAGGTGATTTGGGAGAGGGAAATTAATTGTTCTGTAATCAGGGGCCATGTAAGTTCAAATGATGGGTTATTTATTTTTCTTACTCGCAAAGGAAGAGCGACAGGCAAATTATTTGGAGACATGCATTTGACCCATGATCACTGGGATCTGCACATGAGCAGGGCTTGGGGAGATTGGGTAGGGAGCTGGTTACACCGTGGACTATACCAAGAAAGTGGCAAGGAACAAAACAAATCTCAAATAACAAAAACTTGGCGTTAGTCAGAAAAAGGCTGAAATAGACTCTGATCATTTAAGTAGGTGTTTGAGTCTACTTTACCTTTTTCTGAGTTGCCCTAATAGTTGAGAAATTGCCTTAACGCAATGTTTTCTTTGTATGTGCTATTATTGTGTTTGAAAAAAATATCATGGATTCCTGTTGAATCATTGCTTCAGAAGAATACAATATCCATTTATGAGAAACAAAGGTATTTTTAATGTAAACACTCTTCTGATCATGTCCGAGGAAATCAAGTGGTGAAATCACTAGCAGTCTCAGAAGGGATGGAAGAAGCCCAGGGCCTTACATAGGTCTGGAGGGGGAGTTACAATGAAAGAGTGTTGGGAAGAGACGGGTCCTGGTTAGAGGCAGTCTGTATCTTCCAGATCAGAAAGTCATTGGGGACACAAGGACACCATGTTCTTTCAGTTAGTGAAAGTTAACCAAGGAAAATTCATTGTCAGCTTCCTCACTAAATGAACATCCAGCAATTCTATGGGATTATCATTGAAATTAGCATAGGTGGATGAGTGGCTGCCCATCACCACCTACAAATGAATCATCATTGTGTTACTGGGCTTGGAGGTGGCTACAATGTATAAAAATGGTGATTAAAATATAACTTTATAAAAATGTTTCCCTTTTTTAAGAGTTTACTATCTACAAAGATGACAACAAAATCTTTATATTTACATCAAGATAGCTATGCATGACAAATATAATAATATGAAATAAAATATTGAAAGTGAGTAGCAACTTTTTAAATAGAGGTTTGGCTCACAGCATAAACAAGTGTAGACAAACAAACCCAAAACACAAACAAGCAAAACAAAACAAAAGCGACTTTCAATGATAGGCCCAACCCCCAAACATCTTCCTGCCAAAAGACAGAGGACAGCAGGCCGGATGCAGGCACTGACCTGTTGCCCCATGTGGAATACCAGGCAGAGGCTTTCAGTGGGAGCTTTACCTCCCAAAGTGAGTCTTCAACCGCTGTCGAGAATCAGCCTTGTACTAAACGGTCACGACCAACATCCTCGGTGGAAATCCATCCACCTAGCTGAAAACCCCACGCTGGATTTCTCTTTGCCTTTCCTTCTCATTTTCTCTGTCATGTTTCCCAGCAAATTTTAAGAAGTCATAAAAGATCACTGTATAACTCCCCTGGCCCTTCTCCAGCAACCATTTAGAATTCTAACTCGAAGGACCTGCTTTGAGCTCCTTAGAAGTGTTTATGTGTAGAGAACGCCATTCCCTTAAAATGGTGATTTGATCTTAGGTGATTGACACTCGGACTCAAAGACACACTGCTCCTCCTATACATTCATTAGGCTTACAGACTGAACAATGCCTTCCTCCCATGTTGGAGGCTGGTCAGGGCACCCCCAAATGGTGCATAGCAGTAGTTTCCAATCAGGTCCCCTCAACCAGTCCATGGACACGCTCTAGCTGCAAAGGAACCTTCTGTGGCAGCTCACTGGAAGAGGGCATTGGGAATGGCTGCCTCTTCAAGACACTCCAGAGTGAACTCCCTTCTGTCAGTTCACATGTACTAAGTCCTTGGCTAGTTATTCTATAAATGACTAAAACTACAAAACTCTCTCTCTACATTCATACCAACACACATACACACAAGCACCCTTTCACTCCCTGGCTACACACACTTACACAGGCAGTATTAGTAGGATGTATCAGAATTCAAATAATGCTCTGGATCTTTTATCCCTCAGTATCAAGGGCAAAAGCTGCTTACTAGTTGGTAACCTACATTTGCTGTACTGTTTCCTGGTCAAGCCGCACCATTTCCTTTGTGATTTGTTTTCCTTTATGATTTATGACATCACAGTGACCGTTATATATCTTAATATGAATGTTATTAAATTATGGGCCAGTGATTCTGGCTTTCTCTATATGTGCATGTGTGCATGTATGTGTGTGCATATGATTTACATGTTTCAGCGTGTGCATTTACACACACACACACATATTTCCTCCTTAAAAAACAAACACACACAAAGTTTAGAAGCTGGTGTTGCAGTGTGAAAGCTTCTTTGAGTAAGTTTAAACAATGTACCTCACTGTAAAAAGATACACAAAAAATGCAGAGACTCTCAATATGCCATCGTCATTTGTCCATCTTCTCATATTTCTACAGTGTTGTGTCTAAGTGTTGTGCTGGCTTAAAAAGAGTCTGTGACAAGTCAGTCTGTCTGGAAACATGGCCTGTGCACCCATTGTCACTGGTTTGGCTGTGGAGCTGGGATCTCCTCTGCTTTCTGCTTCCCTTTCTCTTCTTCTTCTTCCCTGATAGCCTGGATTTGGTCGGAGGAGTGCTGCGGAGCTGGCTGGTCCAGAGCTTGTTTTTCCAGGCCTGCCAACCGCTGCTCTTCCTCGATGACCTTCTTCCACATCTTGTGGTTCTGCAGGAGGTGCTGAGTTATTTGGCAGTAGACTTTCCTCCTTTTGAAAGTTTTCTTTCCTGAGGAAACATCAAATCAGACACCTGAGCACATGAAAGTTATTCCCTTTCAAATGATCAATAGGAGTTAAATACCAAGTGGATACAAATATGTATCACCTAGTTTGCATAGTATAAGAATTTAGTCTTTGAACTGTACATAAGGAAAGGAGACTTCGGAGATGTGCAACAACTTATTATAAAGAAGTCTTTTTTATAAACACAAGTACTTAAAGGCCTGTACTCCACATTCACAATTTACAGGATCAATAAGGAACTCTAGAATATTTAGTATACCTATCATGCACCACAACAACTACAACCTCTGGAACCTACTTCCTACACCTCAACATTAACTGTTCTCCACCAGCATACCAACTAAATACATATCCCCCATAACCTACTGCACCCGCGTCCTCTGAGTCACTCCCTTCCCTGCTGGGGCCATGTACATGTACTATGCCTGTGCATGATCGGCCTGCCCAGTGCCACCCTCACTGCTCGTGACAGGCCTGGAACTGCTGCTTTTGACTGGTCAATGCCCAGGTCACCTGAGCAGCTCCCTCCACCCACCCCCCCAAATTGCACAGCCCATGAACATTGGCTTGTGATGCATGTGATCGGCTTGCCCAGCACTACCCCTGTGGGCTGGGACTTCCCTGTCCATGCTACCAGAGAGGGCCACCTGAGCTGCCCTCCAAATAGATAATCCTGGCTGTCTAGGGAAAGAGCAAAACCCAGTGGGATTGAGGCACAATATGATCCCACAGCACAGAGGGCTCCAGGAAATTCTTAAAATCTTTCTTATAAGTCTCCCAGAGAGAAAACACAGGGTTCCTGGACTCCAAGGAAAATTGTGCCAAAGTCCACCAAAATGACATGCAGACAACAGCACATAGCAGCAACCATTACAAGAAAGCAAGAGAAACCAAATGCAATGTCTGAGGAGGATCTTAACTTAGCAACTTACATAAAAACAAAACAAAACAGGCTTTGACCTGCCACGGAAAGAAATCTTCAGAATGCTGCTTAGAGTCATACAGGATATGAGGGAATCGATACAGAAAATAAGGATGAAATATATAGGGGATAGAGTCTACATACTGAAGTGAATTACAAGAGCTAAGTGGACGAGGCAACAGAATCAAATAAAATTGTAAGAGACCTCACCAACATGCCAGAAGTGGTGGGGAACCCATCAGTCACCTCAAAGATAGCCAAGCAGAATTCAACAAATGAGAAAGGCAATAAAACAAAATAATCAAAGAAGCTGAAGAAAACCTGAGAACAATGAACAATACTAAGAAGAGGAACAGTATTCAATTAATAGGGATAGCTGAACAAGTCAAAATAAAGAAATTAGCCAAAATAGCGAGGGAATTAATGGAAGGAAACTTCCACAATTTAATCAGACAATAATCCAGGAAGCAGAGAGAACACCAACTAGAATGAACTAGAAGAAAAATACACCAAGGCTTATAGTAGGCAAACTATGCAACTTTGAGTAATAGGAGAAAATCGTAAGAGTAGCTAGAGGAAAAAAAAAGGCTTCATCTATAAGGGTAATCACATAAGAATATGCTCAGACTTAGCAGAAACCAGGAAGAAGAGAGTGCTGTGGCAGCTTTTGAAAAATTGAAGGAGAATAATGGTAACTTAAGAATCCTCCATCCCGCTGAACTATACATCAAAATAGGACAGGTAAAGTTTACCCAGACATAAAAAAATTAGAGAATACACTAAAAAAACCCAAAACAACAACACCAAGAAACACAACCCACCAAGCACTACAAAAAATTCTTTCTGGCTCACTTGGGCTAGGGGATCAATATCCACAGAGCACATTGACTTGAGATCACCGAATACTATAACTCTATCTAGAAGTCAATGCAATGAAAGCATAGCCCAGGAATTCATTGGCCAAATGATGGAAAGAAGGCAAGAATGAATCCCCCCTCATATAAACAACACACAGCTGGAAAATATCCAACACAAAATGTATAAGATGTCAGCAAAGAACCCACAGGTGTAATAACTCTGAATTTAATGGTCTGAATTCACCCATTAAAAGACAAAGGCTAGGCAACTGGATTAAGAAGCAAAACCTATCAATCGTTTGTCTGCAAGAAACACATCTAAAGCTCACAGACAAAAACAGGCTGAGGATCAAAGACTAGCGAAAAGTATATCAAGTGCTAATGGAAAAATTTTAAAGCAGGAGTTGCAAATCTAATCTGAAAAAATCAATCTCAAGGTGTAGGACATAACAAGAGACAAGGATGGACCCTATCTAATGCTTAAGGGATTAGTAAATCAAGACCCAGTGAGCATAATAAACATATAAACGCCCAACAAGAGACCCATACAATTCATCAATCAAATCCTTCAAAAGATGATAAAAGGAATCACAGGATCAACAATCATAGTATGATACTTTAATATACTGCTCTCTTAGAAAGACAGATCAGTGGGAATGAAGCTCAACAAGGAGGCTAAAGAACTAAACTCCACAATTTGACAACTTGACCTGATAGACATATTCAGTGCTCTCCTGCAAAAAAATTCAAATTCTATCCAAGTGCACATGGCATGCATTCAAAAATAGACCTCATCCCAGGATACAAGTCAAGCTTGAGTAAATCCAAACATCTCGAGTTCACTCAGACTTCATTCTGTGACCAATTCTCCCTAAGGATGGAAATTAACAAAAAGAAAGATAAAATCAAGGGCAAATACTTGGAGGTCGAGTAACTTTCTTCTTTAACAGGAGTGGGCACTGGCTCAAATTAGAGATGGAATTAGGAAGTTTCTAGATACAAATGAGAATAAGAATACAACGTACCAAAACCTATGGGATACAGCAAAGGGAAGTTACCACAGAATGTTTGATAGAGATAAATGCATATATGAAGTAGGAAGAAGGCTTATGGTTCAGCAGTTGGAACAGAGTCAACAAAATAATCTTGTAGTAGCAAAAGACAGGAAATCATAAAAATCAGGGTGGAGATGAGTGGGTGGGAAAACAAGAAAATAATGCAAAAAATCAATGTGGTAAAAAGCTGGTTATTTGAAAGAATTAAAAGGATCGACAAACGGTTGGCAAATCTAACAACACAAAAGAAAGAGCCAATATCAATATACAGGAAGAGGGATGAAACAGGGGAAATTACAACTGACCCTGATGACATTAAAAGACTAATTACACAGTACTAAGTACTATGAAGGTCTGTACTCCAATGAGTACAACAACTTAGAAGACATGGACAAATACTTGGGAAAACAAATCCTCTCCAGATTGTCTCATATAGATGTCAAGAAACTGAAAGACCCATAGTAAAAGAAGGAATCAATAAAGTTATCAAGGGAATACTAACTAAAACAAGTCTTGGCTCCGATGGCTTCACAGGAGAATTCTACCAAGTATTCATGGAAAAGCTGACGCAAATTTTACACAAGGTCTTCCATAGTATAGAAAAGGATGGTGAACAGCCAAACACATTCTATGAAGCTAGTAGAACACTGATATCAAAACTGGGCAAGGATGAGATATACTTCATAAAAAAAAACCCTCTGTACAATGAAAACTACAGAATATTATTTCAAGAAACCCAAAGGGACCTTCACAAATGGAAGAACATCCCATGCTCGTGGATTAGAAGACTCAATGTTGTAGAGATGTCAGTTCTACCCAAGGCACTGTATAAATTCAATGCAATACTAATACACATACCAGCATCTTTTCTCAAAGAAATGGAAAGACTAATTATCAACTTCATATGGAAAAGGAAGGAGCCCAGAATTGGCAAAGAACTCCTCAAGAGGAGTAAAGTCTGAGGGCTTGCACTAACTGACTTTAAAAGTTACTATGTAGCCATAGATGTCAAAATAGCATGGTACGACTATAATAACAGAAACACAAACCAATGGATAGGAACAAAAAATCCAGAAATAAAGTCAGCAGCATACAGACAACTGATTTTCAATACGGGCGGCCCCCCAAATTATCAAATGAGAAGCAGATGCCTTTTTTAACAAATGGTTTTGGAAAACTTCGATATCTATCTGTAGAAAATGAAACCAGACCCTTACTTCATCCCCCACAGAAGAACAAATTCAAGGTAGATCACAAACCTCAAGGTAAAACCCCAAACTATCAGGATTATCAATGAGAACATTTGGACAAAGCTAAGAACTTTAGTGCATGGAATACATGGGCTATCAGGAATAAGGAATATACACACTCAGAGGAAGATAAAATAGACAAGTGAGACTTACTAAAGCTAAAACACTTGTGTACATTGAAAGAGTTCATCAAGAGAGTAATAAGAGAGCCCACAGACATGGAAAAAATATTTTAAAATGACATATCAGGCAAAGACTTTAATCACTAAAATCTACACAATCTTGAAAGCTCACAATAAATAAAAATTAATTTCCCACCGAGGAGCAGGGCTAAAGACTTAAACAGCAGATTCACAAGGGAGGAAACTCAAATGACCAGTAAACATATGGGAAAATATCTCCGATCAATAGCCATCTGGGAAATGCAAAGTAAACAACTATGAGATATCACCTAATACCCACAAAGATAGCCCAATTCAAAAAATCAGAAAGCAACAAATGTTGAAGGGGGTGTGGTGAGACAGGAACTCTAATTCACGGCTGGTGGGCCTGTAGATACACACAGCCACTGTAGAAAGTGATCTGGCGATACCTAAAACAGATGGAAATCAAGTAACCTTACAACCCAGCAATTCCACTACTAGGTATATACACAGAAGAAATGAGAAACAGACCATGATCAGCCATCTGTGCTCCAGGGTTCATCACTGCACAGTCCAAAATCGCAAAGAACTGGAAGCAGCCTAAATTTCAATCAATAGACAAATGGAATATAAAACTGGTATACACAGAAAAGGGAATACTACGCATCCCTAAAAATAGTGATGAAAAGATGAAGCATCTCATCTTATGCAAAGAGTCAAAGAATATTACGCTGAGTGAAGTGAGCCAAGCACAAAAGGACCAGTACAACATGAGTCCACTGAAGTAAGTTAAAACAGCAGAACAGGCATAGCAGGAAATGTACACATTGCACAGTTCCTGAGCTGAGGACCAGATACTCTGGTGTGAGCCAAACCAAACCTAATGGTACATATGTCATCAAACAAGCAAAACGAATCATAAAAATAAATAAAGATGTAGATAGCACCTATGCGGAAAGTCGTTTTCCACCTCCCACCCCCCATATGCCTTTAAGGCCAAAGAGGGGTGGGTGAAGAAAAATGATGGCACTGTGAGACAAGGGGACTAATCTACCCAACCAGAGAATGTTTATATTTCCACAGGAAAGGGAGACAGGAGAGTAGAACTCAATCCAGGGTGCCATTCCTTGAGGGCGATGTTCCTGCTCAGAGCAGCTCAATCCCAGATATGACAGCAGGGCTGGCCTCAGCACCAGACATGGCATCCCCTCCCTGGATGACAGCGCTATAGAGAATGATCCTGAAGCTACAGTTCGGGGAGAGCAGCTGGTCTGACCCACACACCTAGGGGCAAACCAAGAGCAGAGTGAAACAGACCAGTGTTGGGAGCAAAGCCTTGAAGTCCACGAGGAATCCTACTTGCAGACTTCTGACTCTGGGGGAAGCACTTGGCACCTCACCGAAACCGGTTGGCATGAGAGGCACACTGAAAGCTTAAACATGTAACAGGGTGGGAGGGCAGGGGGCACTAAACTGCTCCTTCCCTGACTGCAGGAAAAGCAATGGGGACTTGTAGACGCAGGCCTTTCCAACACTAAAGCTGAAGACTGGGTTTAAATGCTGTCAGGTAAGTGGGTCCCAAGATCTGGAACCCTATAGAAAAGGGGATTAAGTTGAGGGGTTATAACAGCGCCTGCTCACTATTTAACAGAGATAGTCATCTACTCTGGGTCAGGATACCAGTAGACTTGCAACTATTTATATAGTCTTTCTCTTTCTTTCTTTTTTTTTTCTTTCTTTCTTTCTTTCTTTTTTTTCTATCTATATAAGATAGGCAGGATAAGTAATACCATAGAGACAGCGACAGGCCAATGATTCAGGGAAAGGTGGTAGGGGGCTGTCATGGGAGGGGATAAGGCAGGGGGAGGTGAGTGGTGAACCAATAATGGCAGGGACAGGGAACAACCAGGGTTATAAAATTGACAGTGAGGAGGGTGTAATGTTTCTGGTTGTGTTTGACCAATTGAAAAGCGTCTGAGAGGATTTACTGAGAGGTGAATGAAGGGTAAACATGATAGTATGGCAGGAGGAAAGAAAACAGAAGAAAGTAAAAATTACTTATATAGGTATAAATATTGATGTATAAATATACAATTATATAAATATAGGTGTATTTTCTATACTATGATACTCACCTTCCTGACACAATCACTGAAGATAAAATGAATGTATAAGCAAATGTGGGAAAGAAAGCTGATGGTGCATGGCTATTAAAAGATAAAGCATCTGGGATCTTAATGGTTTGAAGTTAAACAAGTGGCCATCTAGCAGGGAATAAATAAAGCCCACATGAAAGAAGCACATCAGCTGGTGTGATCAGGTGTTGATGGAAAGAGGTATCAGAAGTTCAAAAACAATCAACCAAATCAATGTGAAGGAATGTGTATGTAGTGGAGACCTCTAATCCACCTGTCAGATAATTGGACAGTCCCTCTCAGAAGGGCCCCACATAATGGATGATAAATCCAGGGTGTGTTGGAGCACTGATGAAACACGTAACTATCCTCTGGTTCTTTAATATTTCCTCCCACTACTATTAAGGCTTATTTTTCAGCTCATTAATATTGTTAGACCTATGTACATTTGTTTGTGTTATTAAGAAAGTTTGATTCAGGAATGCCTTTAGAAGCAGTATTGGGAGTAAGGATTCCCTGAGGATACGGGAAGAGGAAGGGGAAGGGGAGGAAGAGGGAGCTGATAGCAATGATGACTGTATAAGACTACTTGAGGGGAGTGAGTAACAGAATTGTAGGTGAATGGATATAGTAGATGGGAGATGACATGGCTATAAAGATACATATACAATATAATAATAATACATAACATAACAATAAGGGTTCCTGAGGCAAAGAGTGGGGGAGGGGGGTAAAAGGGAGCTGACATCAAGAGTTCAAGAAGAAAGAAAATGTTTGAAATAGATTGTAGTAGCAATTATACAATTACGCTCGATCCATTTGAATCATGGAATGTAATGGCATCTGTAAGAGCTCCCGATAAAATGATTTAAAAAAATAGTTTTGAGTGTACAGAAACAAATGGAAAGCGGAAGATAATCTATCCAGGGATTCTATTTGGCATAAAAACCTGTGACCTTAAATGAATTCTGATTCATGGTGACCCTTGTTACAGAGTAGAACTTCTCCACGAGGTTTAACTTTAGGAAAGCAGATAATCAGGTCTTTCCTTTGGAACACTATTAAGGTGGGTTTCAATGGCCAACTTTTAGGCTAACAGATGAGCAAAAAATATTTGTGCCACCAAAGGATCTCGCTATTGTACATTACCAAATATTAAATCTTGTTCATAACTACCTTCACTGCCAACAAGGCAACTGACTCATAGTGACCTCTTTAGAGGGTGTCCGAGGCTGTACAGGAACAAACAGCCTCATCTTTCTCCTATGGAATGGTTGGTGATCGTGAACATCCAACCTTGCAATTAGCAGCCCAGTGTTTACCTTACAGTGCCATAGACTGACAGGTTCTCGAGATGAAAATAGGGTTGCCATGAGTTGAAATCAACTTCACAGCAACTGTTTTGTTTTGTTTTTCACATCCAATTCAAGGCTCTACTGGTATCTTGATATACTCTGACTGCATACAGACTTTCAAACCTTTACTTACAGTATTGTAAGTACATCTTGTTATAGCTTTGCTGACAGATGCAAGTCTCAGACTTCTACGGGATTGATTGCCTTAAAGATAACTTTGATGTCACTAGTCTGCTTCATGTGGACTTCACATTTCTTTGTTTTTGTTTCTTTTGCCTTTTAACTCTTATTTTTACCCACTTTCATAATCATCTCCTTTTACAGCTTACCTTCTAGCAATATTAACTGCTCTATTTTCTGTATTTAAAAAGAAAGTTTTAAAAGTATGTGAGAGGAAATTCCATTATCTTTGAATTCTACTTTCTACCTCATTTAACCAATGAATTCTTCTACTTTGAAGCTAGCTCTCTCCTTTTTTCTCCCCAATCCCTAAATATCCATGTCTGTTTTTAAGACCCAGCCAGATTTCACTGATTTCCTCTCCTAAGAAAAGTCTTTCCTAAAAGCTCATATTACTCCATAGACACCTCATAGAATATTTTTTCTGTGCTTGTTAGTTTCCTTTCTCAATATGTTCTCTTTTTCTCGTAAGTACACACCCTCCAGGGAAATTCTCAAGTCTTACTCCAATTGCATGGTTCTAGAAAAAGTTGTCAATCATGAAAGCATATTTGTTCATGAATCTTCCAATTATACACACTATGCCATACTGATTGCCCAAAGGCAACATGTACATGACAATGCTCAGCAAATATGTATTTAATATATAAACAAATCATATTTTCTGTGACCAAACACCATTTTCAATGCAGAAATGTTAAAGGCAATTTTTTTTACAGAATTACATCTCTAGATTCAGGAAGTATGGGAAACCGAATTTCAACAGAAGAAACATGAGGCTTAAAGGAAGACTATGAATTAATGTCACAATTCACTATTTAGGCTTCTGATTCCTTATATATTTATTAAGCACTTAAGAAGCCCCAAGTGTTAGACTAGGGCCTTGTAATTCGTGGCAGACAAGACAGACATAATGTTTGCCACTCTGTTGGGATGATAGAGAAGACAGGAGGTGAACAGGTAATTAACGCTATATCGAGTCTTACAAATTCCTTGAAAGTTGGACGACAGACAGGAATGGGGAGATATTGCATGATGATGGTTGTACGGACTAGGATAAGACTGATAATAAAGATCAGCAGAGATAACTGTGAGACCTCTGCATTAGAGATAGGGAATAAGGAAGAGAGAGGAATCAATGAGAGCACTATTGTCTGATTTGATTGGTTGAGTAGCGGTGGAAAGATGTAAAGAAATGGACCATTGGATAAGGAGCAGATTCGAATATTGTTATGCACAGCTACAAGTGTCTAGGAGATAATCGACGTAGAGGCAAGAGACAGCTAATCTCATACTTAGAAACCTGGCTTCTTTTCTAAGCAGTCAGAGTATAACTATCATTCCTCCAAATGACCATGTCATACATACGCCAAGCATTTATAATTTAGGCTAAAACCCCCACCTCACCATTAGACTTTAATGTCTCCAAAAGCCCTTTCCCACTGGCTTGTATATTCACGTAAGGTCCCAAGCTTTGATAAGTATTCAGTAAATACTTACTAAATAGTCACTTCTCTCTAGTATCTGTTTCATGTTACTACATAGAGAGTGAAGTATTGATAAATGTGCTAAGTAATAAAAATAAGGTTTTCAGCAATTTCTTCCTCCAAAGTGGGGGGCAATGTCCTTCACAGTGTGTTCTTAGCTTGGAAGCTCCACTGCTCACTTTGGGGGACCCTGCTGGCTAATGAAACACCAGTGACACAGCTTGCAGCATCACAGCAACACACAAACCACCACGGGATGACAAATGGACAGGTAAGTGGTGGTAGAAGGTTCTTTAGCCGAATTTGAAATGATTTAGGAAGGAGCAAGGGAATGTGGAAAGAAGATACCGAGTCACTATAATATCAAAAAGAAACGAGCTGACACTCACCATCTCAGGAAGGAGCATGTGAGCAAGAGCCAATAGTGCTGAAGAAAGAAGTTCAAACTGCACTGACTGTATCAGCCCAAAGCAAGGTGCTGGGTATTGACGGGGTACTGACTGGAATTTTTCAGAAACCTAAACAATCACTGGAAGCACTCACTCATCTATGGCAGAGAATGTGGAAGACAGACACCTGGCCGAGAGAAAGATGGCCCAATAGAAGACTCACACTGCAGCAGGATGTCATTGACATCGCACACAAGCAACATTTTGCTGAAGGTCTTTCACCAATGGTTGCAGCAGTACATTGGCAGGGAGCTGCCAGAAGTTCAGACTGGATTCAGAAGAGGATGTGGAACAAGGGATATTGTTGCTGATGTCAAATGGATCTTGGTTCAAAGCAGAGAATACCAGAAAGATATTTACTTGTGTTTCATTGACTATGCAAAGGCATCGGAGTGTGTGGGTCATGATAAACTCTATATAAGCGTGAGAAGAATGGGGTATTGCAGAACATCATTGTGGCCATTCAGAACTTGTACTCGGATCAAGAGGCAGTAATGTGGAAAGAACTAGGGAATACTGCCTGGTTTACAATCAGGAAAGGTGTGCTTTAGGGTTGTATCCTCTCACCATTCATATTTAATCTGTATGCTGAGCAAATAATCAGAAAAAATGGATTATATGAAGAGGAGAACAACATGAAGATTGGAGGAAGACTTATTAATGACCTGTGGTATGAAGCTGACATAACCTTTCTGGATGAAAGTGAGGAGGAATTGAAGCACTTGTTGATGATGATCAAGGATTGTACACTTCAGTATTGTTTACAAATCAACTTGATTGTATGGATTACAAATAAAGGAGTTTGCTTCTCTCTCATATCTTTTCCATGGTACTACGTAGATAGTTAAGTAGTTAAGGAAGACCAAAATCTTCATAACTGGACCAGTAGGTAACAGCATGAAAATGGAGAAAAGGGTGAAGTTGTCAAGGATCTTGTCTAACTTGGATCCACAATCAATGCTCATGGAAGCAGCAATGAAGAGAATGTATTGTGTTATGTAAATCTGGTGCACAAATCCTCTTTAGCATATTAAAGAACAAGGATATTATTTTGAGGGGTAAGGTGTGCCTGATCCAAGGCATAATATTCTCCATTGCATTACATGCATGTGAAAGTTGGACACTGTGGCCAATGGAGATTCCCTCACAGAGGGGTTCAGGAGAGGAGATGGGTCAATGAGGGTGTGAGGTAGTACCGATGAAGAACACAGCTTTCCCCCAGATCCTGGATGCTTCCTCCCCCCAACTACCATGATCCGAATTCTACCTTGCAGGGCTAGATATGGCAGAGGTTGTACACTGGTGCATATGGGGGCTGGAGGCACAGGGAATCCATGGTGGATGATACCTTCAGGACCAGGGGTGTGAGGGGCGATTCTGGGAGAGTGGAAGGTGAGTGGGTTGGAAAGGGGGAATTGATTACAGGGGCCATGTGTGACCTCCTCACTGGGAGAGGGACGGCAGAGAAGGAGGGGGAGGGAGACTCCGGATAGGGCAAGATATGACAAAATAACGATGTATAAATTACCAAGGGCACATGAGGGAGGGAGGAGCGGGGAGGGAGGGGGAAAAAAAAGAGGACCTGATGCAAAGGGCTTAAGTGGAGAGCGAATTCTTTGAGAATGATTTGGGCGGGGAATGTATGGATGTGCTTTATACACTTGATGTATGCATATGTATGGGTTGTGATAAGAGTTGTGTGAGTCCCTAATAAAATGTAAAAAAAAAAAAAAGAAAGTTGGACACTGAATATGGAAGACTAGAATCACTGATGCATTTGAACTGTGATGCTGGAGAACAATATTCAAAGTGCCACAGACTGTTGAAAGTGCAAACAGATCGTCTTGCAAGAAGTACAGCTAGAGTGCTCCTTGGAGGCAAGGATGGCAAGACTTCTTCTTATATGCTTTAGGTATATTGGCATGAGAGACCAGTCCCTGGAGAAGGACATCATGCGGTAAAGCGAAAGGGCAGTGAAAAAAGAGGAAGGCCCTCAATGAGCTAGCTTGACGCAGTGTGGCGCCATCACTGGGCTCGGGCATGGAAACCATTGTGAGGATGACGTAGGAGCATGCAGGTTCTTTTTTATTCAGTCTAGGTTTCTATGAGTTGGTGTGGACTCAATGGCACCTAACAACAACAACAAACACAAAAATAATATGAATAGTAGCCGTTACCAATTCTAATCTTCGCTGGGACTTAAACAGAGAGAGACTAGCACGTGTGACCAGCATGGCCCGCGGGATGTTTGGGTCTGTCTGTGCAACTAACAAGAATCAGCAAACTTTGGGGGGAGGACAAATAGAGGAAAAAAACAAGCAAGAAAAATGTCATGACAACATTAATAAGTGCATGGATGATGAATAACAGTAAGCAAGCTAGCAAGCAAGTTACTATGAAAAGAGTCAAAGGAACAAAATCTCTTAAAGGATACCCTTCAGTACTTTTGTGGCGGTGTTATTGATTGCTTCAACACATTCATTATAATCTACCACAGATATTTCTGTTACTTCATAGGAGTAAAAGCTCAATAGCATAAGGAGGGATTCAATGACCTTGAATTGTTTTGAACCAAACATGTTAGAAATTATTAAACTGAGTCACTGTTGGGGAAGATTGTGCACAAGTAGAGTCGAAAGCAAGAGTTTAAGAATGCTTTACTGTACTCTTTATTTACTCATCAGATAGATCCAACCAACTGGAAGCAACCTCTTGCTAACTGACATCCTTTGCTTTGTTTCTATTGAAACAAAGACCAGTGAGATGTATTACGGAGGTGTGAAAAATCTAGTCTGTGAGAGAGTCAGAAATGCACACAGTCTGTGTTCAAAGCACGGTGGCCCAGGGACTCAACCTGTGGGGAACAGTGAAGACTGTGTTACGGATGTGTCACCTGAGCTGTAGGAAATGTACCAGGGGAAGTAGATGCTACCTCCAGTACTGCAGACAGAATGAGGACCATGTGCACAGGAAGAAAGGATGGGACCCTAGATCATGTACCACACAGCAATTTATTCATTTGAAAACTTACTAATAAGGCCAATATGTATATAATCTAAAATTTAAAAATATATATTATTTCAAAGTTATTAAAATATATGAATACATTACTTTCCAAGCAAATTTTAAAAAATCACTCTTCTGCCAAAGTCATTGTGCATATTTCTACTTTGTTCTTGTTGTAGTTAAGTATACCTAAGTCTCCATTGAGGAGAAATCTGAAATGTGAACATGTTTATTAATGTATTATTTGACTCAAATGGTACAGATGGTCATCGGTTGAAGGAAAGACTTGAATTATGGTTAAAGGAAGTCCTCGACTGCTTGAGGTAATCATTCCATTTGAAAGTTACAGACATTTGTACCGTCACAGGGATGCAAATTACAAAAGCTCATTTTTCCTTCTTTGCTTTCCGGGCGGATCTTTTGAGAGCAGCTGTTCTCCTATTAAAGCTGTTAAACATTAGTAATAAACCTCCCTGGAATTATACTGAAGAATGTGACGTAGAAGAAAGTTTGTACCAAATACATTTGCGTAGATTAGAGTCTGCAGGTGGTCTAAAACATGCCTGAGCTGGGAGCCAAGATGTTCGCCACTGGAACCTTTTGAAATGAGAACAAAGAACCTTTCATTACTCCAAGTCTAAATGTAGCTTAGTACTTCATTAGAAACCTCTTAGTTCGCTGTAGGAATCTTTCAAATTTAATTATGAGGTGAGGAAAAAGCCCCCTTTTTTCCCTAGGATGCCATATTGAAACATTTTATCCTGTGTTTCCTGGGAGATGTCCAAGATTTGCAAATCTCAGAATTTATAAATGCGCATTTCGTTTCGTTTCCCTCCTCCAATCTAAGTACCAGGCTAAATCAAGGCTGCCCTCTGATGTCATGTGAATTCTGAAATTAATGTGCCAAAGAGCAATGGTTTTAAAAAAAATTAAGGAAACTGGGTTTTTTTTAATGGTTCTGCTCTGAAGAGGTTATTTAATTATCTAACTTCTGGCTTATTTTTTTTTATAAAGTGAGAGCTAAATTAGTTGATCATTGATGGATTCTTCTTCAAGGTCTAAAATTCCATTATTGCATGTGGCCAATTTTTAGTAAATAAATATTACCATGGCTCACCATTAATCATTTTCATGGCTTGAAGGGAACAGTTCACAGACAATTTTTCAAAAGTATGATATCAACTCCTTGTTGATAGAATGTTTTTAATTTGACTCTAACATGTCCGGTTTACTTTTGAAAGCCGTTTGTGGACAGAATCCACAGAATTCTTCTAGCTGCTTTAGAGAATTTGATGTGCTTTTTTAAAGGAAGTCAGGAGAATAGCACAATAAGATCTGGAAATCAGTATGTAACCCAACTCTCGAGAAAAGAATGGAATGTTTGGTGGTAGCATGTGCTAGGCCTAGGTTGACAAATTGAACTTGTTAAATCTCCTGGCCTGGGCCCTTCTATTCTTGATGCATGCATAGATTGATGTATAGGGACTTCCACTTTGTTTAAATTAAAATAGCAACCCGTCAATAGCTCTAAGTACAAAGCTCTCACTAATTTTCTGACTAAAAATGTTGTTTCCATTCCAAGAGATAATGCATAAAATCCAGGACCTTCCCAAATGGAGTTCTTACCATAACTGACAAAATGACAATGTTGCTCATTCCTTTTCATCCTTGGAGTTTATTTTTATGATTTGTTTATAGAAATGTATTAATAGAATAGTGCATCTAATAGTACTATTATAGTGTAAATAGTATAAATAGAATAGTACATATTATACTATTACAGTATATTATTATGTATTATAGTATGCTAGTATAGTATAATACTATCATAGTATACTATGATTGTATAATAGTATAAATAGAATAGTACATATAATTGTGCTTAAAATGTGTGTAACTTAAAAAAATATCTGTAAGCTTACAATGTTTCTAACTCCCACAGAGAAGTAAATATAAGATTTATAGAGATGTTGGTAATCAGAGGCAATCACAATGAACACGAACCAAACAAACAAAAAAGGAATATGCAACTTGTCTGAACCAATTCACAGCAGAGTCACGCGAATGAAACCCTCCACCAATCGGATATACCCAGTAGCTTCTCACCTTGCTGAAAATTAAAGCCAAATCTATCACATAACCGACCCAACCCCAAACCCAACCCAGTGCCAGGGCGTTGAATGTGGGCACATCCCAAACGAAAGTACAACTGCTGTTTGTGTCGTGTTCTGAAGCGGCATTCTTCACATCTTTCTCCCACTGAGCAGCTAGTTGTTGGGGTTCAAAACGCCACGCCCCAGCTAGCAGCAGTGTGCCACAGGGGATCTTTGCCATTCACTGCCATCGAAAGATTCTGACTCAGACTGACTCCCCGGGGAACAGCATTTTCACGGCTGTCACTCTCTAGGAGTAAATCAGCAGGCTTGTTTCCCAGTGTGCTGCCGGATGGATTGAAATTGCCAATCTTTGGTCGAGGAGTTGAGCACATAACCCTTTGCGTCACCCAGGGACCCCGAGCCCTACAATCCAAACTGTATATAATTTCACTGCGATTGCTTCTATCTTTGGGGCAAAAGATGAGGCTTTCTACTGCCAGAAAGATGCACAGCCTGAAAGACTCCAAGGGGCAGTTTTACTCTGTCTCACAGGCCTGCTGTGAGTCAGCATTAACTTGACGCTAGTGGGTTTGCTTTGGGTTTAGGGCTCCCATGTACCACTCAAACCAAAAGGCAAACCTAGTCAGGTTATTAAAAATCTCTTTATTTGTTTTTCACTGATCTCTTATAGAGAATTTTATATAAGATATATATCAAATTGTATATACTTCTTCGGTAGTGTTTCCAATTCTCCCCTTCCACTTCTCAAAGGTTTCCTTCCTGTCTTGTTTAGTGTCTGCTGATTTTACTAGAAGGTAAGTTTATAATGGCAATCATTAATTTTGCTTTGTTTTCTTTATGAATCTCCCCTTCAAGCCTGAACGATGACACATAGTAGGTACTCAATAAATATTTCAAAAGAAAGAAAAATGAAATGCTACTTCTTAACTTGTTCATGTGGCCTTTCCTGAAACATGTCATGAGACATGTTGATTTATATGGCAACATATATTTCTTTCATCTGAAACCATTTAGGTACTTGGAAGAACAGCCTTCAATTCTTTATTCCTTTTTTTTTCAACTTCATTACTAAGAGCATGCCCTTTTAGGGTGAGTGCAGAGTATGGAATTTCTGTCATATGACACTGGGGAAGAAGGCTACTCAGAATCAGATAAAGGAAATCATTTTTGGACTCAGAATATGTAATTATTTAAAGCAAAACATTCCTCTAAACCTAAGAAAGACGTCACCTAGAAAAAGTGTTAGAAACTGGCTTTCTAACTTACTTGGGGATTCATTGTTTTCCCAGGTTTCCTCCTCAGTTGCTACTTCTTCCTCTTCTTCTGGGTCATCCGTATCCCCTGACTCATCACTGCTGTCCACCCACTTCCCTGGCATCAGGCCTGCTGAATCATAGGAGTTGCACAGAGGCCCCACGATGTGAGAAATGAAGGATTCCTGAAGATTGGCCAGCTGAGGGGCAGAGCGGTCCATGAACGGGCTGATTGGCAGTCCCAGACTGGCCTCTTCATCCCCCTAGACATAGGAAGTCAGCAGGATTAGTTAGTGGAAAAGTCAAATGGACACATTTAAATTGCAAGTCAGGCAAGTATTTTACATGCATCTAAGAAGAGCTGATAACAAATACCCAAACACTTAGGGGCAAATTCCCTCTTTACTTGATTGCTAAGGCATCCCAATCATTGAAATTCCCAAAGGAATGCTGGTGACCTTAAGGTTTTATCTTTTTTTTCAAGATGAAATATGAGAAGTGCTTCTAATACTTCAGTTGATTATATTTCTTATCATACTAGCCAATATTCCTTACATTAAAAGATAAATGCATCATAAAACACAGTACTAGGATTTTTTTTCTCCTAGAAAAAAGTGGGGTCTTTTATTAAACAAATATTTATCTTAGCATGTTTCCTTTTTAACCTGGCTTCTAGAAGCTTAAAATGAATTACTGCTCAATGAATGTTACCACTTAATCTTAGATTTTGGTTGGATTTTCTTGTGGAAAAACATGATTTCTGATATTAATTTTTAAACCATATGTATTACGTAATTATCATATTATGTTAAAAGCTTTAAATATTTCTGAAAAATAAAAAGAATAGCTTGTAGACCAGAAATTAGCTAGGAAAATGAATGAAGCAGTATCAACAATGGTTTGGTCTATGTAGTGGGATTATAATTAGGTTTTCTGTAACTGACTTTTAAATATCACATTCCAGTTATTATTATAAGTCAATCATTTTTCTAGGAAAGATAGTATATTACTTTTTTTAGAAGGACAAAATTGTAATTCTATACTGGGGTCTTTGTTGCTGTTGTTTTCTTTTTTTATTATTTTTCCCACGTTTATTGGCATATAATTCATATATGACACAATTCAATAGTTCAATCACATCAAGAAGATTTATACCATAATCACCACAATCAGTTTTAGAACATTTCCCCATTCCTGTATTCCTCTTCATTATTTCCTCATTCCCCGCCTGCCCCCCAACCGCCCTGCCACCCTCCCCAAGGAACCCTTAATGCAGTTACTGTCTCTTTGAATTTTATATGCACAAAACATTGAAAAACAGACAGATGAAAGCTCACAAGAATAATAAAGTAAAACAAATACAAACTTCAATAGAAAAGAGACAAACTATGAAAAATTGGAACAAGTTTAAATGGATCATCAGGAAGATTAAGTGCGGTTGCTAATGTGCAACTGTCCACTCTGCGATGCACGCTGCATGCTAGCAAGGCTGTTCACGTCCCTGGCCACGGGCAGAGCGGTTTCACCAGCGGCTTCCTCCGCATGTATTTCAAAATGGAGATCAAATGATATTCCATTTTGATCTAATGACATCTGCACAGCCAACTTGATAATACTCTCTGTCTGAAAACAGGACTATCCATAACCTTGCACTCTGATTGAGGGTGAGTCACGTGAGGCTGAGCCCATGTGTAGACCCTGACAATGGATGTGGGGCTTCCATGGTTACCCATGTACTTCTGAAAACCAGAGGTTCCCGATTTAAGCTCTGATGACATTCCCTTCATTAGATGTGAATTTTATTATTTACAATCCTTGGCTCACATAGGCTGGTTTGTTTATATTGGAGTCTTATTTTCCACAAAAGGCTCTGTCATCTCTTTCTAAATTATGTCTAGGGATAGTCAATTTACTATATCATAAGATGTGTCATGCTACTTTTGGATGCCTTTACTAATACATGGAGTCCTGGTGGCCAGTGGTTATACACTGAGCTGCTAACCTCAAGGTCAGCAGTTCAAAACCACCAGCAGGTCCTCTGGAAAAAGATGAGGATTTCGACTCTTGTAAAGAGTTTTAGTCTTAGAAACTGACAGCGGCAGTTCTACTCTGTCCTATACGGTCACCATGGGTCAGATTGGACTTGGTGATAGAGAGTTTGTTTTCTAGTAATATACATTCATTTCTGGCATTGACTTTAAATGTATCTCCCTACAACTTCTCAAAGTAGCCCTGGTGGCACCATGTTACCTACTGGGCTGGGAACCACAAAGTCAGCAGTTCGAAAGCACCAGTGGCTCCTTGGGAGAAAGATGTCTTTCTACACCCAAAAAGAGTGGTAGTCGCAGGAACCCTAGGGGCAGTTCCACCCCGCCCTCTAGGATCACTATGGGTTGGAATCAACTTCAGGGCAGTCTGCAGAGTTGAATTGCTAATTTTGATAGAACACTCATATTCATACCCTTTTTAGATAAGCAAAGAGGGAAAGAACATTTCTTATAAATTAGACCCTGTGTTAAGTATACAACGCATCTTTTTATAATCCCTACCTATGCAATGATAAACTTAATCCTAAATTTGTATGTAAATTCTTTAAGTGTTGGAAGACAGTTATTATATAACTTCCATTTTCTGCCTGTTCAAATATCTTCAGTTCCATCACGTGCATGTCAGGAATGCTTGTCCTTTGCCACGTTCCATTACCGACCATCCTTCTTATGCATTCACTTGCTGAGCATAATGCTTCAAGGACAATCTGATCAGGGGAAGGGTATGTATGGAAGATTACCCGTACTTATGTTTTGTGTTAGCTTTTTTGGTAATGTGTTTATTTTTACATGATCATGTTTATTTTTACATTTTAATCTATCATTTACTGCTGTTATAACTTTATCAGAAAATTACCTCAATTAGGTAAATGTATTCCTCTATATAAGTCAACACCAGTTTTCAGTAGCATAAGTAATTCTTTATAACATTATAATAGCTTCAAAAAGTTGTATTCTCTTTCAATTCCATTCTTCAATGAACTTTTTTGAAGTCTCCTGGTACTAATATTTCATGAAGTGATTCATTATCTCAATATAGTGCACTTTGAAGATGCTGCAGATAATGTGATTTTAGAGTTTTATCCAAATTTTGATATCTGTCATTTTCTATCCCGTGATAGAAATTTGCACACAAAAAAAGAAATTTGCTAGAATATTTTCTGACTTAAGTATGGAAATGAAATAAATTGAGCACTTTATACCTTTTGAAAGATGTTGTGAGCTCACAAGCAGAATAACTATCTCTTAAAAAGTTATTTACCTGTTCATAAAATTCATTGACAATCCCCTCTGTCCACTGAAGATGGAGCTCCTTACACTTAGCTGGTCCATTGATATCGGCCAACTTTATACACATCTGACAAACCAGCAGACGATCATTTTCATTGGTCCAATCGATTCCAACCTCATCATTGACCTATGGGAGGGCAAAGTTAAAAGTTATTTTGCCTCAGTGACAGAAAATATTTGCTGGAGAGAAAAAAAAATTCTTCATCTTCCAACCATTTAGAGATCAAAATATTAAGTATTATAGAATTTACCAATATTAAAAATATTGTTAATGGTATGCATTAATAATAAAATGGTACATGAAAAGAGAGAACAATGAACAATGGATAAAATATTTAATTACTAATCAAAAACTGACCAATAAATTATCTTAAAATCGGTATATGCTTTCAATTACCATCAAAGTAATATAGTCACAAAAATATTTTATTAAATTAAGATTTAGGGCATTTATATTCAATATATGCAAGTTTGCTTCATCTTTTGGACCTGTACTACTATCAGAAACTTATGTCAGTCGATTAGAAGGGATGAAAGAAAATTAAACAAAATCCACACATATACATACATCAATTGTATAAAGCACATCGGTACATTCTTTGCCCTAATCACTCTCAAAGCATTTGCTCTGCACTTAAGCCCTCCGCATCAGGTCCTCTTTTTTCCCCCCTCCCTCCCCGCTCCCCCTTCCCTCATGAGCCCTTGATAATCCACAGATTGTTATTTTGTCATATCTTGCCCTATCCGGAGTCTCCCTTCCCCCCCTTCTCTGCAGTCCATCTCCGTGATAAGGGTTGTATGAGCCCCTAATAAAATGTAAAAAAAGAAAAGAAAATGATTAGGGCAAAGAATGTACAGATGTGCTTTATACAATTGATGCATGTATATGCATGGATTGTGATAAGAGTTGTATGAGCCCCTAATAAAAAGTTAAAAAATTAAACAAAATGAAAAATAGCAAAGCTGGAGTTAGAGCTTTACTCGTTCTCCTCTGTCGCACAAAGCATATTGTACACAGTTACCATTACAATATCTAAGATCTCCACACTGGGGCCAATGGCTTTGTATCTGCTTCTGACTACGCAGTGCATGTTCACATTGGACACCCCACAGTCAACATCAATGTGTTCAGGTCCAGACTTTTGTTTTTTGATATTTTCCAGTTGTGGCCATAAAACGAAGACTGGTACAAGCTTGCTTACCTTGGCATTAAATTTGGCTACGAAGTCAAAGTGTTTTTTCAGGTCAGTGGCCAAAATTGCTTCAATGACAAGGAAACGGAAATGCTTAAATTCCACATGGTCTAGGTGAACTAAGAAGTTATATTCTGGCCGAGACATGAAAAGATTCCATGCAGCAGCTGCATGATGGTTCTCCAAAACTGAACGATCATTATATAGCACCGCCTAGACAAATATGGAAGAGAGTTATAAGTTCAATTTTAAAGTAAATAATATATATGAGAGTTTGCAATGCTCTTTGATCTTGTAATTTCTTATAAAACTCACAAAGGTAATCTTGTGACTCCTAGTTATTTAAGATTTACTTATTGCTGCACATGTCTCTAAAAGAAAGTCATTTTTCCTCTAGTTTCATTTTTTTTAAAAGATATAAGTTCCTTTCCTTGAAACAATATTCTAAATTCTTGCAAATGAGGACTATACGCCTATCATAAAATAGTTAGCATTTTCAGATTTCTTTGTAGGACACAGTAATTTAAGCAATTAAAAATTATATATTATATTTTATGTGTTTATATATATAAACAGTTTCCCAAAGAGGGAATGCAGTTATATTCTACTTCTGGCATGAGAATTACCTTTCCTACATCCATGAGTATTTAGCTAATCAATATGAATGGATGCCCGAAGAAACCCACAATTAATAATCTCACGTACAGTCAGCCATAAGCAATGTTGCCCTGTCTGCAGTAATTGAGATTATATAGCAAGTGTCTGTATATGTGGAATTCTCTGATGGATGCTTCATGGGAAAAGGAAACCGCCTCTTGGAAGCTGGAAGATGAACGTGAAAGATATAGGCTATGGGGGAGAGGGGGAGGCATAAGAACAGGGAAAGATTAAGCACATGGAAATAAATATTGGGATAAATAAAAACACATAGGGTTATTGGAAAGTGGTGCTGGCAAAATGATTTGCCTGGTTATCTTTAGCAAAAATAAAAGGACATGCAGAAAGAAGGTAAAGTTAGTAGCAGATGTATGTATCTATCAGGGCAATTTTTGTAAGACAATGATTTGAAAAACTTCCTATGCTAGTCTATAAGACAGGCTGTGGGGAAGAATGGTAGTGGGGAAGGAGAAAAATGGCAAAGAAGAAATTTAAAGTACATGTAGTACCAGGTTAGCCTCAACTTCTCTAGAAAATAGATCACAAAATCTGGGGACGTTCATGAACATGTATGTAGATAATTAAAGGAAGAAGGAGGTGGTTGAGTTTGATTGTATAAATGCCTCATTGACACACCTACTGCTCTCAAATAGATTCATGTGCGCAGTAACCTTATACAGGGTTTATCCGGTTGTAGACCAGTATGCAAGCAGAGAGCCTCATATTTCTCATGTGGAGTGACTGGTGTGATTGAACTGAGGTCCTTGTGTTCAGCAGGCCAACACTAACCCAGCAGAGCTAAGATATCATTGATTTTGCTTTGCCTTAAACTAAATATACATCAGAATAAACTTCATTAAAGTTATTCACTGTTTTTTTTGAGGGGGCGAGGTCTACCTCAGTTTAAAAAAAAATAAGCGCGTTCAATAAGTGAAGTAAATAGATTTTTAACTTCCATTAACCAATTGATAAGCCATAAGAATCATAATGATAACAAATATCTTCTGAAGGAATGGGATTTATGTGTAAAGAGGGCTTCTAGTTTCTCTTCAAAGTCTCAGAAGGATGCAGTCTCCAGTCTTTTTAGGAAGGGACTTTGGAGAGGTTGGGTTTTCTTTCTTCAGGAAGCTCATTCATACAAGTAGTTTTCCTTCTTAAGAATAAAGCTAAAAAAAAACCCATAGATAATAAAGAAAGTTACATACCAATTGTTAATCTTAGAACCATGACATACTTTTAGAATTAGCAAAGTCTCTGAATATTTTTTTTAACCTATGACTAAATGTAGTTTAGGAGACCTTGTGGCTTAGTGGTTACGTGTTGGCGTGTGATCAACGAGGTCTGCAGTCACAAAGCCACCAGCGGCATCTCCGGAGAAAGACTGGGCTTTCTACTCCTATAAACAGTTAAAGTTGTCGAAACCCACAGGGCCAGTTCTACCCTGTTATGGGTTGCTTTAAGTCAGGGTTGACTCAATGGCAGTGAGCTTGGTTTGGTTTGAGATATAATTTGGCTTATATTTACTTGGTATTTATTACAAGTCAAATTTATAAAATTAATTTTCTTTGGAGAAACGTCTGTCTTGGATTAATTTCCTTCTCATCAGAAGGCAAAGACCTTACCTGAGGAGCACTAGTTGCCACCAGAAAGGCGTTCGTCCTTCCTGGGTGGTCATAATCGTGCATAGCTGCAGCCACATACAATGCCATCAACTCCAGGGCAGGGATGTTCCCAGAGAGGCAGCCATATTTACTGTCCGGCACACTGTACATTTTTGAGAAAACATATCCCATATGTCCATGTGTACATCCACTGTCAGAGTCTGAGAAAACAGAAGCAATGGAAGTTGTGAACACCTTTGATTTTCTTAAAAATAAAGAAAAATCCACACACTTTTTTGCTTCTTCTAGCTTTCACAAGGGAACACAAATGTACTTTAGAAAATACCTGAATCACTTGCTGACCCGTGATCATTGATCACAGTTGAGAGTCCTGGAATAGGTTGCGTGGTAAGATACCAAACAGCATGTAAGACATCCGTGGCATGGATTCTGTTATGATCTGTAACCAATGCAATGCAAGGAGTAAGTCATTCCACTGTGAACTTTGGGGTCCAAGGACTAAGAGTGCCACCTACTGGATAAACAATTTAGTCCCAGCATTTTAATACCCCGCTGACAGCCAACTGAACTTTCTAGGACAAAGACTTTTTGATTACTCTTCCACAACACCACACTATCCATAGTTACAAGAAAACAACAGCACTCAAAACATTCATTTTGCATGCAGATGCCAGAAGTGGGAATATCTGTTTACAGAGTCTACTGGACATGTGTGTACACAGAGAATTCACTATATGAAATGACTGTAAGGTTTACTCTACAATTATTTCTATGCTACCACAGAAGATCATGTCCAGGACCAGAATTAAAGAAAGACCAATGCTATTCTTTAAGTTAGACCAATGTCCATAGCATCCACTGTGCCATCTCTTATAAATGGTATCCCAATGGAATCTATCAATAGAATATTATGCTATTCTTGGATACCAAGCTGAAACCATTGAAAAAAATACTGCACTCATACAAACAAACAAACAAATATATAGATAGATAAATATAATAAGCCCACAAAGCAAAATTCAATATATACATCCCCAATTTAGAATCTCTAGACCAGAGAGAATTCCCTCTGGTCTAGAGATTCTAAATTGGGGATATAGCTCAAAGACATGTCTAAAGAATCGTAATGTAGGATGGTGAGCCAGTTAGAAAAGTAAAAGTTATGGAAATACTGTATATACTCATGTATAAGATGAATTTTTCAGCATATTTTAATGCAGTTTTTATGGTAAAATTAGGTGCCTTGGCTGATATTCGGATCGGCTTATACTCGAGTACATAGGTAAGTAAATTTTCTAGTTAAAATATCATTAAAAGGATGCTTAGTTGTACTTTCATGTAAACACTGTAGTGATCATCTCAAGGTCAGTGGTTCAAATCCACTACATGCTCCCTTGAAGATTTACATTGTCGGAAGCCCTAGGTAGGGACACTACGAGGCAGAATCACCTTGATGGCAGTGGGCAATGCTATTGAACCATGACCAAACTTCCAGTGTGCTCTTGGCTCATCTCCTTTTCCTGGTGCAATTATTCCAGGTTTTTCTGACCCCTCAACTAAACGTCATCAACTGATATGCTATATCTTAAATGTTCTAACTTTATGTTTTCCTTCTACTAGCCACTCATGATGGAGTTTCTTTCTCTAATACATTAGTGTTCTAAATAATACTCAACCAATGAGAGGAGAGAAACAGAAGAGACAAGAAAAATGACCATAGAGGTATGGAAGAAACACCTTCTCCTGACTCTTGCCAGGCAAGATAGAAGAAATGAAAATATCTGTGAATTGGTGGCAAGCAGGTAGATGGGTGTCAGTAGAGATTCTTTCCCTACGTTTCTGGAAACTCTTAGAGCAGTCTTCAAGTGAGGCCAAGCAATGAACTTGGACCAACCTCGCCGGCACTCAGCCAAGGGGCCCAGCTGCGAGCTCAAGACATCTCAGGTTGAGAAACAAACCTAGTCTCCCGAGGAAGAAATATCAAAACCTGTGGTCCTGTATGTTTATTAGATATTAATATGATCATCTAGGACTTTGAAGAGCAATTTTTATTAAAATCGGGGGTTTATAGTCCAAAGTATAGAACAGCTCAGAAAATTTTAATTTTAACAATTAAATTTTAAGTTGAGTGTGCTAGTATTTTCTGGACACAGGGCAGAGCTGGCTTTGTCTCTGCTTGACTCTGGGGAGTTGCCTAAAGCTTTAAGTTTCAGTTGCTTTATCACAGAAATGTGGAGATAATATCAGCACTTACTTTATATAATTGTGAAGAGGTCAGATACAGAAACACGTTTTAAAGTGTCGGACACATAGCAGGTTTACAATTATTGATACAACTTATTCATATAATGACAGGCTGGATGAACTATCTGGAGGAAAAACAATAGGACAGACAGCTCCGGGGGGGACAGACAGTTCCGGGTGGGGGAGGGGGAGGATTGTAAGGAAGTGGTGTTAACAAACACAGGGACAAGGGAAAAACATGGGACCCAAAATGGTAGTGAGGGGGGAGTGGCAGGCCTGGTGGGGAACTATCAAGGGTAAGGTTGCGTAGAGAAGAGGTATAGCTGTAACCCAGGTGGGGACAGAGCATGGTGGGTGGCAGGAGGAAAGTCAAGGGAGATGGAGGAAGGAGCTGGGAGTCAAGGGGCATTTATGGAGGTCTAGACAAAGACATGTACATGCAAACATATATATGAGGATGGGGAAATAGATCTAAGTGTCTACATTTATAGGTTTAATATTAAGGTGGCGGAAGGACCTTGGGCCTCTACTCAAGCACTCCCTCAATGCATGAATACTTTCGTTTATTAAATTGGTACTCTATGATGCTCACTCTCCTGACACAACTGCTGAAGCCAAAGTGGGTGAACAAGTAAATGTGGTGAAGAAAGCTGATGGTGCCCGGCTATCAAAAGAGACAGTGACTGGGGTCCTAAAGGCTTGAAGATAAACAAGCGGCCATCTAGCTCAGAAGCAACAAAGCCCACATGGAAGAACACACCAGCCCGTGTGAGTGAGTGATCCCAAAGGGATCAGTTATCAGGCATTCAAAGAACAAAAAACCATCATATCATTGGCTGCACACCTCCATGATAGGATCACTGAAGACAAATGGGTGCATAAGCAAATGTGGTGAAGAAAGCTGATGGTGCCCGGCTATCAAAAGAGATAGTGTCTGGGGTCTTAAAGGCTTGAAGATAAACAAGCGGCCATCTAGCTCAGAAGCAAAAAAGCCCACATGGAAGAAGCACACCAGCCAGTGCGATCACGAGGTGCCCAAGGGACCAGGTATAAGGCATCATGCAAAAAAAAAAAGAATATGTGTATGTGTGTGTGTGTGTACATATATATATATGTATATATACACCATATTGAATGAAGGGGGAAGTGCAGAGTGGAGACCCAAGGCCCAAGTGTTGGTCACTGGAGATTCCCTCATAGAGGGGTTTAGGAGAGGAGATGGGTCAGTCAGGGTGCGAGGTAGTACCGATGAAGAACACAGCTTTCCCCCAGATCCTGGATGCTTCCTCCCCCCAACTACCTTGCAGGGCTGGATAGGACAGAGGCTGTACACTGGTACATATGAGGGCTGGAGGCACTGGGAATCCAGGGTGGATGATACCTTCAGGACCAAGGGTGTGAGGGGCGATGCTGGGAGAGTGTAGGGTGAGTGGGTTGGAAAGGGGGAACTGATTACAGGGATCCACATGTGACCTCCTCCCTGGGAGAGGGACGGCAGAGAAGGGGGGAAGGGAGACTCCGGATAGAGCAAGATATGACAAAATAACGATGTATAAATTACAAAGGGCACATGAGGGAGGGGGGAGCGGGGAGGGAGGGAAATAAAAAAAGAGGACCTGATGCAAAGGGCTTAAGTGGAGAGAAAATGCTTTGAGAACGATTGGGGCGGGGAATGTATGGATGTGCTTTATACAATTGATGTATGTATATGTATGGATTGTGATAAGAGTTGTATGAGTCCCTAATAAAATGTAAAATAAGAAAAGGAGAAAAAAAAGAAAGAGAAGAAAATGATTAGGGCAAGGAGTGTACAGATGTGCTTTATACAATTGATGTATGTATATGTATGGACTGTGATAAGAGTTGTATGAGCCCCTAATAAAACGTTTAAAAAAAGTAAATTGCTGCTACAAAACAAGATGGAGATTACCAGCTCTCTCCCAAATCATCTGCAGTGACAGGGACCAAGCGGTAAGAGGAGAGCTCTTCTAAGTCCACGGGGAAGCAAAAGACAGTGATGAGCCATCATCAGAGAAAAATGGGGGACCAGGCATAGCATTAGCACTACTTGGGGAGCCTGTTTGTCAAGATCTTTTCTTTTTCCTCACTGCCCGTCAAGAATCCTACTGCACGGATACTTACTCTTATCCTTCAAGTCAGAGAAATCTGAGTATGTGTTCAGCTTTACAAAGGGTGGGTGGGCGAATGGGAGCTTGGTTGTGGGCGTGGACAGAGAAACAGACAGGTGAACTTGGAGGTTGGAGCCACAACTGCTCCACATCCCGGCTCTGACCCTCAAGGCTCAGGGGACTTTATTGGTAATTTTTCCAACCTTTGAAGGCACAAATGACCTCCTCAAAATCAGTTAGTTCAGAAAATAAAAAAGGAAGTAACTGCTTCCAAACTCATTTCAGAAGGTGACCTTGACAGAAAGTTGACAAAAGGTTGGTGGCTGAAATGGATGCAGAGGTTCTTCAGATAACAGGCTAAGGGCTACCCTTCTGAGAGGTCACCACCTCGAACACCCGGCGCTGCACCCAGGGGATTGCCCTGGGTTAGAATCTACACAACGACAGTGAGAAACAACAACAGTAGAATCTTGCTTTAACAATAAGACAAAGGTAGCATTTTAAAAAATTATATAGTGTCTGTTTTAGTGTTTGCTTATGCTAGGGCGCTAGGTGGTGCAGTGGGTGTGTGTTAGGCAGCTAATTACAAGGTCAGCAGCTCAAAATTATGAGCCACACCAAGGTACAGAGGGGAGGCTTTCCACTCCCGTCAAGACACAGTCTCCCAAGTCCACAGGAGCCCTTTGACCCTGTGCTGCACGGTTGCCGTGACTCAGAACTGACACTGATTTCATGGCAGTGAGCGTATTTGGGGTTTGTGATGAGAGGTTCTAAGTGAAAGACTAGCCAATCAAATCTGTCCGTGTGTCTATGTGATGAAGGATTACATCATCACCTACCACTTATGCAGAAGCAATCAATAGCATGTGGATGAACTAGACCTTTACTTAGTAAAGGTTCCCCAGTGGCATAGTGCTTAAAACACTGAGCTTCTAAGCAAAAGGCCAGTGGTTCAAACCCTCCTGCTGCTCAGTGGGAGAAAGGTGTGGCGGGATGCTTTTGGGGGCAATTTTTCCTCTGCCCTATTGAGTTCTTACGAGTTGGAGCACACTCAACAACCGTGGGTTTTGGTTTTATGTGCAACTATTGTGCCTAAGGCTACTGTCTTTGTTGCTTTTTCCAGTAACCCTCTGGCGACCCAATACAGTTCAGTGTCAACTGTATCTGATCTTTATATAGAAGCAACAGGTTTCTATATAACACACACGGGAACTAAACAAAGAGAACTCTTGTCGCTCTCTATGGTGGACAGCTGAGAGGGCTAGAGGATGCTCTCTGAGTTTTCTTTTATTCTTATCCTCAAACTCATCACCCTTCCTTCACCACTGCCTCCTAAACACCCAACCTTCTTTTCCAGTCTCATGCCCACCTGGCAGCACCCTCTCCTTCTCGACAACACAGAAGCATGCATGCACACACCAACACACCACACACCCTACCTCTTTCTCAGAGTCTTCTCTCTCCATACACTGGTTTCTCAACTTTCTCCTTAGCCCTCAAGGACAGAGTTGAAGAGGGCTGCTATGGAGGGTGGGAGTTGTATGTAAATTTTATGGACTTCTAGACCCAAATGGACAGATTTTTAATTTAAAAGTCTGCCTGAGCTGAAAGGTACCACATATGGTGAGGGAAAGTACTAGCAAATAGAAGCATTACCTTCATCTTTAAAATTTTTTTCTTTAAAACATAGGCAGTATATGTTATAATCTTGATAATCCTCTCACTTGCACAGTGTTACTTGATCATACAGCTTAAAAAATCAATGTATACCTTATGTTGCTTCACTGAACCACAATGAACATAAACAGAGAAAAATGATTCCCATCTCTGCCATTAGATAGCTACATAATCCCAGGAAGCTATGAGACAGCTTCCTCATCTCTCATACTTGAAAACCGGGCATGGCAGGCATTAAGAATATATTTTAGATATAGCTATGTGTTTTAAAATAGGGGGAAGAAAAGCACTCTCGAAAATAACTGAGTCTATGAATTATCATGTCTTCATTCTTGAAAGGGACTATAAATAACATGTGCAAAACACAAATCCCTTCCAATATAGTTCCGTATCAACTATATCTGATTTGTCCTAGTCCTTATTGAAAAAATATTCTTTGTAACACATGTCTATCAGTGAGTGACGTAAATTTATGATGCTGCCTACTGGGACTCCATGAAGTACATTTGCAAAGAAGCCTGGGAGAGGCAGACGGCAAGGTCCGCCTTATGTTTTGGGTCTTGCTCCGTTTTCCCCCTTTGCCAAGGGGCAAGTCTTACGACTTTCTGATCACTCATTTAAGTGGGTGATACCTGGGTGTTCCTTTCCAGACAGATTTCTGTCTTACAGTTTCTACTTTCAGGTTACAAATTTAAAAGCTGCCCCACTTTCTCTCTTCTCTAATTGTTCAAGGCTTAACTACAACACTCCTAAAAATTTAATTTATAATATTTTAGCTCATCTTCATATTAATCTAACCCCATCTTCACTTTGCTTCATCACTAGACCCTTTTTATTAATATAGACTTTAATATCAGAAGGAGCTATTAGAAATATAATGATGAGAAAACATTAGAATAACTAGAAATCAATTTTGTATATACTGACTGTAATTAATTATATAAAATGTTTAAAAATATAATTTAGGCTAAATTTAAAACCTCAACACACAAAGCATATTTTAAATAATCATCAAATGAAAGCTTTTCTATGCAAATAATGTAAGTGAACTCCCATCGAGAAAGAGTCTAGAATAGCCAATAAAGCATGCCTTTTTACTATGTCAATTAGTTTAGCATGGAATGTGAATGTTTTAGGAAAAACATTTATTCCCTTATGTGAAAATGTAATAAGAAAATGTAAAATAGAGTAGTAAAATTTAGAATACAGAAACTTCCTTTTACACTTAAATACTGGTCACTTTTCCCATTATTTAATGATATGTAACTTGAAGCAAACTAATAGAGATTAAATGTTAATAGATATCTATGGTGTCTATCAATTTAAATGGAATTCAGCTATGAATATGTGGTTGCCAATAAATTTGGAAATATAACATTCATTTGGAAATGAAGTCTGATGACTAGCTGTTCTTAAGTGTTTTCAGTGGCTTCCTTTCTATAAAACGTTTATTTATATATAACTCTTTAACCTCTGAAAGATCACAGATGTCAGTCACTGGCATTCAACCAGAGTGTGCCCCGGGAGCATGGCATCAACACAGCAAGGCTTATCTTGAGGGCCTTTCTAGATACTTCTTTTCCATATTTCTCTGCCAAATTCCATGGCCCCATCAGCTTGACTCTTCCTAGGGACTAAGTGCCTTCAAGCTCCAATTCCTTCTATACCAACTGTTCAACAAATCTCATTAGTAGAGTCATTTTTAAAAAAGATTTTACAGAATAACTTTATTGTGAGTATTCATACTATCTAAGAAATAATACATGTAAGGAATGAAAAACTATATTAATGGACCTCAAAAAGTAAATAAAAGAAAAGATAATGTAATTGTCCCACAAACTTTTTACCCCCTCCCTTCATATCTGTCACTTACTCTTTCACTTAAACTGACATAGGTGAGCAGTTTTAACCTAGCAACCACAAGGTGTGAGGAAGATGAGGTTGTAAAGCTTTACAGCCTGGTCAACCAACAAGGAATGTTCTACTCGGGCTGTAGGGTTCCTATGCATCAGAATCAACCAGAGGGCAGGGTTTTTTAAATTCTAAAATTAAATTTGATAATCAACATTACTAAGGACTCTATATGGTTGGTATGAGAGTTGGTTTTTTTTAAATCATTTTATTGGGGCTCATATAACTTACCACAATCCATACATACATCAATTGTGCAAAGCACACTTATATATCCGTTGCCCTCATCATTCTCAAAGTCCACTTTCTGCTTCGGTTCCTGGAATCAGCTCCTCATTTTTCTTTTTTCCCTCCCCCTCCCTCCTCTCTCCCCCTCCCTCCTGAATCCTTAATAATTCATACATTATTATTTTATCTAATCTTACACTGCCCGGCATCTCCCTTCACCCACCTTTCTGTTGCCTATCCCCCAGAGAGAAGGTTATATGTAGATCCTTGTGATCGGTTCCCTCTTTCTACCTCCCCCTCCCAGTATCGCCACTCTCACCGCCAGTCCTGAGGGGTTCATCTGTCCTAGATTCCCTGTTTCCAGATCCCATCTGTACCGCTGTGCATCCTCTGGTCTAACCAGGTTTGCAAGGTAGAATTGGGATCGTGATAGTTGGGGGGAGGAAGCGTTTAAGAACTAGAGGAAGGTTGTGAGTTTCATTGTTGCTACACATTTTTGCTCCCCACTATCCCTCGGCAAGGGATGTCCAGTTGTCTACAGATGGGCAGTGGGTCCCCATCATGCACTCCCCTCATTCACAATGATATGGTTTCCCTCCCCCCTGCCTTTGGTGCTTGAAATGTGGCCCCCTCAGTCGTTCATGATCACATATGTTGATGTGCTGCTTCCATGTGGGCTTTGTTGCTTCTGGGCTAGGTGGCCACTTGTTTACTTTCAAGCCTTTAAGATCCCAGACACTATATCTCTCAATAGTCAGGCACCATCAGCCTTCTTCACCACACTTACTTATGCACACATTCGTCATCAGCATTTATGTGGGGAAGGTGATCACACAATGATGGTTTTTGTTCTTTGGTGTCTGCGACCTGATCCCTTCAACACCTTATGTTAACATAGGCTTGTGTACTTCTTCTTTGTGGGCTTTGTTGCTTGAGTCAATTCTTTATTGTTTTTTTTTAAATCACTATCCACTGTGTATACCCATTCCAATGTAGCATGTCAATGGCATTTGAAAAAGAGCATGTTAATAATGAATCCCTAGGTTAATATGCTACTCTTTCCTGGAAAACCTTTTTTTATCTGCATACATACAATTTTTAACTTCAGCACTTGCGTTCACAAAAAGAGGTAAGAATATGAATTCTAACATGCATAAAAGCAATTTAAAACTTCAAAGGTAAAAATGTTCAGTATGAGAAGGGGCAAAACATTTGTTGCTGTGGTGACTTAGAATACTTTTAAGTTTGGGAATGTATTTTTCTTTTCAAATGAAAAAAAATTAAGGTCTTAGAATTAATATTCTATTGCAGGAAATGGTTGACTCAAATGAAAAGATTTAAGGGAAGTAGTCATTCATCATTTCAGCTGATAATTAGAATGATATAAAATTTTAACTTTAATTCTCTCATTTTTCTAAGTAACACACAACGATGTTCTCTTATGACTGTTTCATGCATTACATTTATTCTCTTGAAGTGCCATATGAGTTATACACATTTCAATAACATTCCTGGTTTGACTTAAAAGTACTTTCTCAAGTTCCATATATTTATATAGCATGTAGGACAAATCTGCTTATGTGTTCTGATAATAGTAGGGATGGTACCTATTGAAGATACTTTAATCCATTGGTATTCTAAAGGAACCCCGATGGTCCTGTAAATTAATGTGATGGATTGTGTGCTGCAGAGACGGTAGTTCAGACCCATTACACGCTGAGGGAAGAAGATGAGTTTGCTCCTGTAAAGACTCACCTTCTGAGAGACCCCTGTAGGGTTGCGGTGGGCCAGAAGTGACTGGATTGCAGTTGATTTTGGTGTTCCAATTTCTCATTATTTATATATGGCAAACCTCTGCTCACAGAGCTCTAAACGGCGCACCTAGGCTCACAATGTTCCGAGTGTCAATCTGGTTTTGGGTCTTCCCCTTTATTATGTTCTCTCTTTGGGTCTTCACGGTTACCATTTTAAAATCGCTCCAATTATTTATGTGTCCAGAATCACTTACTGAAAACTCTTAAAAAATCAGCTTACAGAGTACACCAGCTACAGAGGCAGTGAATTATTTAATGCTGTTCTTCTAGCAAAAGTCTCTAACTTCCAACAACCAACCTTTCCCTGCAAGGGTCTGGTAAGAAGATGGCAAAGATACTGATAGGATTCACCTTTGAGTAATTTCGGATAGGATTTCCTGCAATGCCATCCTGTAGTGTATTGAATGAGCCCTCTGAGAAGCAGAAAGTGGTCCCTCATTACCAGGAAGGGCCAGGAGGGGAGCAGGTCCTCTGGACCTGAGATTCTGCTCCAGTGGAACTCCTGGATCCAGAAGACCGCGATCCCATCAGGGGAGCAGCAGCAGAACCAGGATTCGAAGCATACCACAGAATGAAGGAATTCCCAACCCATGAAGCAAGTGAAGCTGAATGCTTTTGTGCAGGAGACTGACTCACAGAGTGGGGTGCATCTGGGCACTTAATTGAGGAAGCTGGACTTGTTGAACCTTGTAATTATAGACACCCTGAAAGAGCTGAGTGCCTTAAGCCTGGACTTACTGAAGCGGGATGCCTCTGGTGTGCTTTTTGGGCATTTATTAGCAAACTTTGATCATTTATTAATAGATTTAACTTTGGTTACAATGTTATTATGTTTTGATAAACAACTCACTATTTCTTCCTGAGAATTTCTCACTGACATTACAACTCCTTAACTTCCTTCATCAACCCTTCAATAATGAATTTTTGTCTGATATCAAGGACACTTCAATATTGGTGGACTTATCTGGGTACCTTCTCAGATGCCAAAATAAAACCTGATTATTTATTTATCAAACACTTAAATGGCACTAGTTATGTACAAGGCCCTATTATAACCCATTTAAAAGTATTACCTCATCTGAGTCTTACAACTTACTATTTGGAGGTGGCGAGTACGATCACATTTAACAGGTAAAGAAAGGAGACATGTAGAGGTGAAGAAAGACACAAAGTCATGTGACACGGCTGGTAAGACAATGGCCCATGAACCTAATGAAGGCCGTAAATCCTCACCACGACACCTTATTCACATATTCAGTGTCTATCATGTAGAAGTCTGTGCTAGTAACCCATACTACAGAGATTCAGCACCACTAGCAACTTTAACACTTTAAAAATGACACACACACACAATCAAACAAATCCCAAACCTCTTATACTTACAAGGAATATCCCTGTATCCAATCTCCAAAGCATGAAAATAATTCATAAATTCCCTAATTGGAATTTTAAAAGCCTCAAAGAGCCCCATGTCTTCAAAAAGTCTGTATGATACCTGTGAAAGACAAAGTCAAGGCCTTACCAGATACCCCTCAGTGTATGGGATACGTAAGATAAAAAGAATTAAGAATACACGCCCCATCTACCATATCAGCCAATGTAGCACATGGGAGTGGGAATACTACTCCCTGGAGTCCTTAAACTCAGTGAGTTTATCATCTATCCTAAAGGTAGGACACGGGCATACTGGCATACACAAACCAGTCTGTATCTCGGAAGTCTTGGACGGACTCTAGCATTAAAAAGAAACACACTAAAGGCTTATTACACAGCCACCATTCTCCTCTATACTTCTGTGATAAGTAGAGATATTTTCCATATTGAAATACAGAAAAATATACCTGATATTTTTATCATATCACTTGGGCAAAACATATTTCTATACAATATAGTATTTTTTTCTAAGACCCAAGCACTGTAATATTCAAATGTAAAAATCAAAGTCATTGGAAAAATTATAGGCAGTAATTGTTTATATAACACATTTTGAGGATTGCGCTAGCAAAATTCTCTCTCTTTTTTTGCAAAATTCTCTTGAATTCTATGACTTTTAGATTTTTGGCAAGTATGCTTACATATCCAGCTATCCTCTTAAAGTATGCATACTATTTTAAATGAAAAATATATACTGTTCAATTTACTTGAAGGTTATGATATTTTAGCTAATCTCTCCACCAAAGAACCTAGGGAGTCATTGGATAGGATTTATTTTCTTCAGACACCACCCATCCACAAAGCTTTGAGCAACCAAGTAATTATTATTTATTCAGCAATCATAAGTAAGAATGTATATTTCATACCTGACTAAGAATACAGCCACATTTCCTTCCTATTTTTTCCATCAAATCAAAAATCGGAAAATTCCAAGTATTTAGTTGATCCATGATTGAGTCCAGGTTATCCATAACAAGAGGTTCCGGAGCAAGAATCGGCTTGTCCTAACGGAAAAGTAAAGAAGAAATGCCTGAATGATACGCTGTTTGTTAAAAAGCCATTGCTGCATTGGTAATTCTCATTAAACAATGGAGGTTTCCAGAAATAAATGACTTAAGACTTCATGCGAATGAGTTCTCTGAAAAAATAAAAATAAAAATGAATAAGACATGATGCCAACAGTGCGAGAAAGAGACTGTTTTGGACGATGAACTTGGCATTCTTTGGTGCTCACTTATCGCTGGTTCATACAGACAACAGCAATTTGGGATTTTTATTCCCACAGTTAAGGCCGCCGTGATTCAGCCTCGCCTAGGGATCTGCTTTTTCTACTTATAGTTCTGTTCTTCATTGTATGAGTCTGAGTCACTCGAACTCCAAAGGAAGCCCAGGGGACAGTCTTGGTTCAAGGGTTCAAGGATATCTCAGGATAACATTCTGAGCTTTATTATTTTTAAGATTTTGAGCACAGTTCTGTGTTTTCTTCCATTTCCATCAGGATCAATTCATTGCATTCTGATCAAAACAGTCAGTCATGATAGTCAGGTCCCCCTAGTTCTTTTGGTCTCGAGGTAGATGAGATGTGGTATGTGGAGTCTGCTAGTCTTATAGACTAGTTTTGTTTTCTTTCTGTAAGTATTTGCTTTTATTCTTCATCATTATTTATTTTCCGGACAAGTAGAGACCAGTATTTCTAGCTTAGATGGCTGTTCTCAAGCTCCTAAGATCCATATACTATTTACAGACTAGGACGTAGAACGTAAACCTTATGAAGTAGATTGTGCCAAGCGAATGAGCTGTCCCATGGACTATGTCCCGAGTCTTCACCTCAGGCAACCAATTTTGAAAGGGGTATGGCTGTATCTAAGAGGGATACAGATGCTCTATGACCACTGGTTTAAAAGAAGAACCTCAAGGGCAAAAAGGTCTTCCTCTCCAAAGAAACAGACTTTGATGGCTACTGAGGAGTAAGAGTGGTGGTAGGATATTATAATTATACATTGATATTACATGCAATGTAAATTAAAATATAAATTACTATAGAAATCATATACAATATTTTTGAAGAGACAAAAATTTCTCTTAATGATGTAAAATGCTTGAATAATAAAATATTTGTTTTAATTTATACTCAAATTTTAAAAAAGTATCTGTAACTATGCCCCTATGGGTTCTATAAAAATATATGCACTACATACCTGAATATACAGTCCATCTATGTGTGTATGCATATGTACACACATCCTTGTATATACCTATTTAACTAAACATGGATTCCTGGTGGTGCAGGGGTTAAAGGACTTGGCAGCTCACTGAAGGGTCAATGGTTTGAACCCACCAGCCGTTCCTGCGAGTAATATGTGGCCATCTAGGTTCTGGAAGATGATAGCAATGGCCCGGCTTCTACTGTCTAGTAGCTGGAATCATTAGCTGGCCATGGATAGACACGTGTATGTTTGTATACAGACATCCTTAACTGTACATAGTTTGTTTGGAGTTGCTGCAAAATTTAGTACAGGGTTCCTAAATAAAAATTCATATAAGGACTTTGGAGAACTCTGCAATTAAATATAACTAGGTCACTTTATAGATTTATCTAGTAAATTTGTATAGACCAAGGTTGCATAGTTACACTGGCCTTTCAAGAGAAACCCAAAAGCAGGGAGGTAGACTTCATCACCTCTGTCCTAATCAGTCAAATTTATATTAATGCTTCAAAATGAACATTAATTCTGCAGAATGACAACAGCTACATTTTCAATGACTTAAGAAAATGATCCACGTGCTCTACCACTTCATGAGAAACATGCACCACTTAGGTTATATTTTAAAAGGAGTCCCAAGTGAGAACATTCGTGCCACGGGATATTCAAAAGAAGGAGACAGAAGATAAAATTTGTTAATTAAAATAATTTTGTCTCATAGCAATATGCTTGATTGAAAAGTAGTAAATGAAGTAAAAGAAAAATAGCAATAGCATCAATGTGGATAGTCACATCGTGGTAAACTATTTCCAGCAATTTTTGTCTCCACCAAAGTAACCCAAGTGTCCACTTTCATCCTCTTTCAGCGGACCCATCAGGTACACAGGAAATCACAGCTGCAGCGGCTGCTGTTGTTGGTCAGTAGGTGCTGCTGCGCAGACCCCACATCAGAGGGACCCCAGGTGTCACAGCATGAACCTTGACCCACTTGAGCTCTTCCCACAACTCTTAGGTCCATTGTCGCAGTCACCGTGTCAAACCCGCTCCTCAACAGTCTTCCTCTTTTCACTGCCCCTCTGCATTACTAAGCACGATGCCCTTCTCTGGGGACTGATTTCTCCGGTGACACGCCCAAAGTATGGCCTCATGTCTAAGGAATATTCTGGCCATACTTTTTCCAATTAGAAGTCCAAGGTACTTTCAATATTCTTTGCCATAATTCATAGTCAGGTTACCATTATGCATATGTATTGATTCTTCAGTGGTCTTCCTTACACAATTTCAAACTTTCACTACGGCCTGGGTCTGGCACACCTTAGTCTTCGAAGTGACATTCTTGCTCTTTAACACCTGCAGTTGCTTCCATGAGCATTGATTGTGTCTCTATGTAAAATAAAACCCTGACATCATCAATCGCTTTGCTGTTTATCATTATATTATGCATTGGGCTAGTTGTGAAAATTTGGTTTTGTTTACAGTGACTCAAGAACTCCATGTAAGTGTTATACATTGATTGAAGCAATCAATTCTGGAGGCTGCGGTCCTGGAGTTTATCAGCAAGCCGTTCAAGTCCTCCATGCTTTCTGTTAGCAAATTTAGGTTCTCTGCATATTACAGGCTGTTAATTAAGTTTGCCCTCAATCTTGAGTATTTAAAATGCCTATGGCAGAGCTTCCAGCATCACAACTCCTCGTTAGATACTGACAACCTGGCAAGAGGAGTGTCAGGAATAATACTGCAGGTTTTTGACAGGTAGCAAGTATCACTATAAACTTAGTTTAACATAACAAAGAAATTAATATTAGGCTACCCTGTAAATCAATACGGTACTAAAGGAAAACCAGCAGGAAACATCTCAAGACAACTAATACATATATTTCTCTTATTTCTACCTATAATTATCGTACCATTTAAAATATTTAACATTTGTTCAGAATGAAGTTCTATAAATTCACCTAATGCATGGCCATCTCTTTTATTGCATTATGACATGTCTGATATCAGTTGTGGGGATTTTAATATTTATATTTGGAATCACTAGGTCATAGCTCCATTAAGAGATCAATGGTATACTGATAACGCTGATAAGCGTTTAGGGTGAGGCTCTAATACCCATGCTTCCCAAATGAGCGATCTCTGCAGGTCTAAGGATTCCGGACTCTACAGCTGCATCTAGCTTTGCAGTGAAAGCCAATTACGCAAGCACAGGAGGGAGTTGAGTGGTCAAGGTTACCAGGAATATCATGGTCTCCGGGGTGTAGGTGCCACAAGCTGACACTTTCCTCAGTGGTTCTCTGGTGCATCCCGTCTCATCTTCATTTTGTACAATATCACTGCTGTCACTGTTGTTATTGGTTTCATAATCAGAGGTAACTTGAGCTGCGTCATCTGCAATTGAAAAAAACAAACAATCAGTTTTCAGTAGGGAGAGGCAGTTCATCAATGGCAAGTTTTCCAGAAATATATCTTGTGGATTCAGAGCTTAGGAAAACACTGCCTTTGGGAGCTTATTCACAAAATGTGAGTGGGAAGAACATATATTTTTAACACACACAACATATAGGAATTAATATGATTTGGGATCTATATAGTAACTTAGTCATCCCTAATAATTTTTGATCCATAGTTCAAACTTTAAAAAATAAATCTTGTTATTTGCTCTATCTTTCCCCCCTCTTCCTTCCCCAGTACACTAAAAGCACCAACTCCCTGATGCAAACACTGACTCTAGAATGGGTGCAGTGTCGGTGGGATTATGCTGACATGTCTAGAAACACAGTGACCTGTGGCGCGTCGGGGATGGCATGTATTTAGGAAAAGGGGAGGTTCTGTATATCCAATCTGGTTCCCTTGCAGTCTGTGGCTCCCTCCTGTGCATCCGCTTCTGTCTCCTTTCAGTCAGCTATAAACTGTGCTACCTGAAGGACTAAGTGTCTGAAGAACAAACTTCTGGGTAGCGACCTACAAATGCTTCTTGTAATTAAGTTATTTCGTAATTGAGTAAGATAGCAATAGGCTCCCTACTACCAAGTACCACTTAAAGCACTTTATCTGTATCGACAGGTTTAATCCTTTCAGTGGATGAGGCAGGTATTATTGCATTGCTAGCCCGACTTTGTCAAGAGCAAATTGAGGCCTCGAAGGAGAAATGAATAGATTTAGGTCACACAGCTCATTCACGATGCTTCCAGAATTTGAACCCGGGAAGATGATCTCTCTTATCTGTGCCCTGTACTTTTGATCAAGTCCAGTTTTTGTTGTTACTGCAGTCATTGATTGTTTTTGCTTGTTTATTTTACAATTACATTCTGTGTGCCACCTGTCCTCAGAAACCTTTTGCTTTCTCAAATGGTTGGTTTGGTTTTCTTCTTTGTCTTTTTAAATTTGCAAATTTAAAAACTAGGAATATATGTTACTCTTTAGATCAGAACAAATAAACAAACCAACAACATAAAAACAGTAAGGCAATTTCCGTGCTGCCAACCAGAATCTGAATGGAATGGCTTACCCGTTCTGCTAGGTGTCCGAATGGCGGCACTGCCTTTCTCCAGTGGCCCATCAGCAGGATTCGCTTGGGAATATGGCCTGCCACAGCTGAGAAATATTGGAGGAACATATTCAAAGGTGAAAATATTCTCATAAAAAATCACAGGTACACACCAAGTATGTGTACCTTAAGATAAGGCAACCACTACCAATCAATTCCAAGTCATGGTGACCTGATTGATAAGGCAATCCATCAATTCCAAGTCATGGTGACCTTACAGGGCTCTCTGAGACTCTAAATCTTTATGGGAACAAGTAGCCTCATGTTTTTCATTTTTTTTTTTGAGGAATGGCTTGCAGGGTTTGACCCACCAGCCCTGCCATTACCAACCCAATGATTAACCCACAGGGCCATACTTGTCCACTAAGATGGATAATAATAATTGATATCTAGAAAGAACCAGGGGAAGGGGAAGACGTGGCAAAGAACAGAATCTTAATACCAAAGGGAGGTAGCGAGGCACACTTCCCCGCAAAGACTCCCCATCATGTAGGGATGTGGAGGGAAAAGAAGACACCTTCCCTTTCCTGTGGAAGAGATGGAGATGGTGAAAAAGAATAAGTTGGGAAAGACAAGCCATTCACCCTAGCCTACAGTGGCTGAACAGACTCTCAAGCACAGCATGAGCTCTGAGGTTGCAAGGTGCACTCACCTGGACAGGAGAGGTATGCTACAGAAAGATACTCATGCACAAAGCCTTTTGTTTAGTCTATTCAACTGAGAAGTCTCTCATAGAACTTGGAAAATGAATGTAAGGTTATCAGCATGAGGTGCTAGGTAGAAACAGAACAAGACAAAAGAGACAAATGAAAGCAGGCCACGGAGGCATACAGCAGGCCAATAGGAATCGTGAATGTACTTGAGAGGGGCACCGGATTCAGTCACAGCATTGGCAAGATGTAGGGTCTGTTTGCTTTCTCAACAGTTTTTCTTATTTTCCAGATTTGTTGTAAAGTAACCCCATACAAGGCCTGACAAGGTCCTAAACTGGCTCCTCTCTCATTTATCTTGCTAGGCGATCTCATGGCTCAGTTTTTAAGAAAATAAATCATTTTATTGGGGGCTCTTAGACCTCTTACAACAATCCATACATCAATCATATCACACAGAGTTTTGAATATGCTGCATCATCATTTTCAAAACATTTTCCTTCTACTTGAGCCCTTGGTATCAGCTCCCCTTTCCCCCTCCCTCCTCCACCCTTCCGCTCTTGTGAACCCTCGATAAATTATAAATTATCATTATTTTCATATTTGACACCATCCAGTCTTCGTTGACCCACGTTTCTGTTTTTGTCTCCCTGGTGGGGCGGGGGGTAGGGCGCTAAGACATCGATCATTGCAATCAGTCCCCATTTCTTCCCCATCTCCCCCCCACCCCGCCACCTTCCCTTATCCTCATAGAATCGCTATTCCCATTACTGTTCCTGAGGGGTTTCTCTGTCCTGGATTCCGTGTGTTAAGAACCTCATCTGCACCAGTGTCTATGCTCTGGTTTCGTGGTGGTAGAGGGCTTGGGGGAGGAATGTTGTGTGTTCTGTCAATGCTATGCTGCAACCTGGCTGACTGGTTCCTTCCTGTGATGCCTCTTTAAGGGGACGTTCAATTGTCTTCAGATAGGCTTTGAGTCTCCACTTAGCTTCCTCACATCAAAATGGTTGTTTTTTTGAGTCTTCTGATGCCTGATACATGATCCCATCAACACCTCGTGATCACACAGGCTGGCGGTGCTTCTTCCAAGTGGGTTTTGTTGTTTCCCTGCCAGATGCCCGCTTATTTATCTTCAAGTCTCTAAGACCCCAGGTGCTATATTTTTAATAGCCAGGCACTGTCAGCTTTTCTCACATTTGCTTATGCAGCCATTTTGTCTTCAGTGATTGTGTAGGGAAGGTGAGTATCACAGAACGCCACTTATTAGAACAAAGCGTTCTTGTGTTCAGAACAGCAGGAGTAGAGACCCAAGGTATATCTGCTACCTTAAAATTAACATACAAAATGTGTACATAAACCTATATCCCTATCCTTATATATTAATGTTTACATATGTGCATGTCCATGTTTATATCTCTATAAATAAATGTCTTTTGCCTCTTAGTTCTTTCCTCTAGTTCTTTTTACTTTTCTCCTGTCCCACTATCATGGCTGCTGGGTTTGTTCTTTCTAAGACTACAAAGATCTCAGAGTGTTTTTATGTATTACTGAAACACAGTGTACTCACTCCGAAATGAGAAGCAATGAGTGATAGTTTATTGTCATATATTAAATGTCTTCTCTTCCCCTCACCTCTCCCTGAACTGTGTTGTGCTTGTATGTGCACTGGAAAACAGTAAAAGAAAGTATTTTCCAGCAGAAATGTAAATAAATACATTTATTATTTAAGTTTTGAATTGAAATATGAAAGTATCGCAAACAAAATATTTCTAAGTATGCAATCTTATTGGTTTCACTTAGGGAGTCAAGAGATAAAACAAGACAAACAACAAAAAGTGTGCTATGCCTACACTAATTTGCAAATGATACTTCCCCCTGGGAGGTATTTTCATAAGTACCACTACACGAATTTCTTCTTTTACATGCTGCTGCTAAAAAAAAAAAAAAAAAAAAAATAGAGTGTTTACAAAAGTACCTGGGGGTAGGGACCTGTTGATCAACTAACAACTTCACAAGGGTGTGTTATTTGCTCAAAAATAAGCATATGCAATTGATGGACTTGCATTTTTGGATTAAACCTGGTGGTCTCTAATAAGTAGACTCTATTGGTTTTATGATTTTTCATTGCTAGATAATATTTAAAAGAACACTTAAATTGGTAGTTCAAATATACCAGCACTTAGGCCAAAAAAATAGCTTTTGGCATAGACGTTACAGCAGCTCAGAGACTAAGATTCACCGCCAAACCCATCGAGTTCAGCAGGGGAAACCACAACAATTAGTCGTGTGTTTTTGGAGCTCTCTGTGGCTACATGGGTGGCTGTCCTGAAAGCAATAATAAAACCTGGTTTGAATTATAGATTTATAAAGCCCAAACAAATAAAACACACACTACTGGATTTATAAACAGTCCTGAACAAGTAGGCAGTGAAATTCCCCTGTTTTTCACTAAATCTTCTTTTATAAAAATCTCATTACATTTACCCCCTGCTAAGCGGGAGGAAAAAAACAGACTAGGATGAGAAAAACCATGTGAATGGGACATATTTTCTGAACATCATTCTCCTTGCTTTAAGCTACTTAGTTTCTGCAAGTTGGAAGTCTAAACTAAAAGTCTCTCTAAAAGAGCTGGAAGCAGATCTCCCTGACGCAAATTCTTCCGTTGGGTTTAATTTTGGCTCAGGATGTACACCACAAAACCATACCTGGCAAGTGTGTTCAGCCAAACACCAGGTTCATGGGCATTATTGGGTGTTAACCTAAAGAATTGGATTTGGCAGTCAAATGAATTCAGAAAACTCTGACACAAGAATCAGACGACAAGAATCCACAGATGTCCTTTTACCAAGACTTCCCCGAGTTTCTAAAGTGACGCGCACTGCGAACGTCTCACAGGGAAACATGCCTGAACACATATCTTGTCAGGGAAAAGGTAATTAATAAGGTCCTACAGAAGTTACTTTATGGAATAGCTCATAGAAAGGACAATAGAATAACTTCTGGAAGGCAGAAAATTCTTTTAGTCTGGCCCCTGCTAAACAAACAAAACAAATGAACAGAAATTTGAAAAATAGTTGCAAAGAGGAAGGGAGCAAAGATGATAAAATATATTACACTTTGTAAACAGCTTACCGAATTTACGGAAGTATCTGAATATGAAATGGTGAGGCTGAATCTCAGACGCTACAACTGAAAATGTGGATACAATCTGAGGGCATGAACTAATATTTGATACTGGGAGACCACTGCACCATTGATTTAATGAAATACTTACCCTCATTAAACTTAGAAAAGAGATGCCATTTGTCCAAGGAAACCTTACGATTAAAGCTAGTTTTTAAACACTACTTCAACTCTTTCTTATGTAAAAACCATTGAATGCTTAAGGCCAATTATTCCAGATGGAGCTGGTCTTGAAGCGCAACCAATACTCCTATAATGGTTGGCCACTGTGCCCCGTCCATAGTAACAGACGACACCACAATTCTGGGTCAACAGAATAGGGGAACTCAAGGATTTGCTTAGTTGCCTTCAGAGAACTATTAGGAGTCCAGTCATAAGCTGCTGTGTAGTGTTTGTACAATTCCAAAATGCTTAAATGGGAAATGGAAACAGATAAAAGGTTTTTGCAGTCAATAGAAAACACTCCGAGGAACAAGTCAAAATCATTCTGTCAAAATCTAGAATCTTATCCAAATCGTACACTTTTAAATTTAATTTTATTTCATTGAAAATAGCAGACAGAATATTTTAAAAGTCGCTGTCATTGAGTCAGTGCTGGCTCATAGCAACTATCTATGGGTTTCTGAGACTGTAACTGTTTATGAGAGTAGAAAGCCCAGTCTTTCGCCCTTGGCGATTTCGAACCATGGACCATGCAGATTGCAGTCTAACTTGTAAGCATTACACCACTAGGGCTCCTCAGACAAAACAAATAACTAATTATTTTATATGGTCTTCAAAGTTTGAGTTGTGGACTCCACACCTTCTATTAACAGGGGAAAAACATCCTATTCATATCTATTCAACAGAAAACACAGTGCCCTGCATATGCATACCTGAGAGATATTTTGGGCTTCAGACTCTCAAAAAAAAGCAAATATAAATATCACAATAAAGTGAGTTACACTCATATTCTGGTTTCCCAATGCAATGAAAATTATATTTACATTCAACTTAGTCTATTAATGGTCCCCTGAGGGTGCTGTCAGGTAAGTTTTGGACTGATGGCGACTATGACAGTTCAAACCCACCAGCTGCTCTGTGGGGGAAAGAAGAGGCTATCTGCTCCCAGGAAGATGTGCAGCCCTGGGAACCTGATTGTAAACAGGGTCACTCTGAATTGGAATCGACTGACTTGATGACACTGGGTTTGGTAGTCTATAAGGTATGTGCTAGCACTATGAGAAAGTGAAATAATGTGAGCATGACCAAAATGTCACACAGAGACACAAGGGAACTCATGCTGTGGAAAATGGGAGGGCTGCCAGAGCCTTCGATTTGCATAAAGTGTACGAGCTGCGAAGCACAACGAAGCGCAACGTAATAAAAGGCCGCATGCTGTGCTTGTCTTCTCCTTGGCCCAGCTTCAGGAGCTGTGTAGACCAGGGGTGAGTTGCCCTATGCAGAAATAAAAACAGATTGTAAACACCATTAAAAGCTATAAAACCCTTACCTGCGACAAAGTACAGATGAAGTCAGGGTCTGAGAAGACAGGTCCGGGGCGCTCTGAGTGTAATAAGATAAGGCCCTTTGCGAACTTGGGCCTTGTTTGGCAGTTATTTCTGAAGATTCAGGAAAATGCACAGCAGAAATTTTGCTAACAGGGCTGCTTGTAGGAGTCCCTTGAATAGGTGAAGCGCAGGGTGATGAAAGAGGTGAAATCTTAGCGAGGGCATCTGAGAAAGAAAGAGAGATGTGACTGGACCAAATCAATGTCTGTGAAATGGGAAACTCCAACTCTGTGTAAGTGTACCTTGGAATCAAGTACCATCACACCACATTCTCAGGCACTTGGGCTGGCCTCTGTGAGCCACTACCTGGAGACACGGTGTGAGGTTGGGGCATCTCCACAACATGAAATTGGAGTGAGAAGTCACCATGTAGAGCGAACCCAATGCAAGGCTTGGTGTCCTGGAGTAACTTCAGGCCCCACCAATACTATTGGGTTCTCCCACTTTTGTTTGCTCTCACCATTTTGACATAGTAGTTAATTTTTTTTCCCCTTCGGTTATGAAGCTTTGGGGGCAGGAACAAGATCTGCTATCAGTCTAAACACTAGCCCGTATCTGGAGCAGAGTTTGCAGGCATCTGATGCCTAATAATATATAAATAAGCTACAGGTCTGTGAGTCATCACACTGTTAGTGACATGGCCTTTGCTCAAAAGCGTTTCGGAGGACAATATGAGCAACTGCACGGAAATCCACTTTAGAGCAGAACAGTATGCCTGAAAATTCAATTTAGACCACTTCACAAATTTAAATATGGATATTTATACCTAGCCGCCTATGTTTACTCTAGGTTGTGAGAATTCTTCATGACGTTGCCTTAGATTTCAAAGCAGCGATGCTGGAATACAAGGAAGATGCTTTTGAAAGTTGCTCTCTCCCAAACTCAGAGAAGGAAACATCTTCTCAACATTTCTTGAGAAGAAAGAAATTACTGTAGAACAGCCACCTGTTTATTATTTTTCATGACATTATGGCTGATCAACTGACCTTAGGGTAAATGAAATGACATCATTAAAAACCATTCTGTTTCTCACTCCTCAGGAGAAATTTAAAGCCAGGGCGTTTACATCATCAAATAACATACGGGCTTCAGTGTCAGGGTGCACAGCACAGTTTGTTTCAAATGTCGCTCCCTTACAGGTTGCATGTGTCATTCCCATGGGTTCCCTGGTCCACTCGAAGGAACATGAAGTATGGTGAAGAACTTTGGCTCTTATCTCTTCAAATTTCTTATTGGTAATCTCATTTGCTTAGTTTTCCTTTAGCGTGGCAGCAGTAATCTCTTCCTAGTCATTTTCTACTTTTGACTGGTGATTCCTGATCTAACTAACTCCCTTACTTTTATATGCAACCACGAGGCCACTCTAGACCTAATGAGGTTGAACAACCTACTTAGATGACATAATACTAGTAGGTGAGGAAGCACGGAAATATAAGCCCAAATAGTCTCAGTAAAATGTGATTTATTGACTTTTTCTTTTGGCAATGACTGACCAAGGGGAAAGAAACCTTCATTAATAGGACGCATTTGAAAATTATGTTTTTAAAATTTCCACAACTAATGTAAATATTTAGATATATTACCATACATGTTGAAAAAAATCTTGACATTACATAGTTTTAATCAACTGTCTACTGGGTCCATTGGAACATATGTTTACTAAAGTGAACTTCAGTTCAGTTCCGATTTCCTAACACCTACATCAAGGTGTGCACTACGAAAGTTTCTGGCATGTAGAGAAGTATGAATGGATGTAAATCTAGGAGGAGGAGGAGAAGGGGGGAAATGAGAGAGAGGAGAATAAAATAAATATCCTCCAAGAAATGCTGTTTCTGGTGCCTTCAATTGATTCCTATTCATAGAGATCCTACGGATAATAGAAGAAAATACTGACGGGTCCTGCACCATCCTTACAATTGTTACGCTTAAGGCCATTGTCACGGTCACTGTGCCGATCTGTCTTTTGCAGGGTCTTGATGTTTTTGCCACCCCTCTACTTTCCCAAGGGTGATGTCCTTCTCCAGGGACTGGCCTCTCCTGAGAACATGTTCAAAGTACAGGAGATGAAGTCTCACCGTCCTTGTCTCTAAGAAGTATTCAGGCTGTACTTCTTCCAAGACAGATTTGTTTTTCTTTTGGAACTCCATGGCACTTTCAATATTCTTTGCTGTAATTCAAATGCATTGATTCTTCTTCAGTCTTCCATACTCAATGGCCAACTTTCACATGCGTATAAGGCAACTGAAAATACCATGGCTTGGGTCAAGTGCTCCTTAGTCTTCGAAGTAACATCCTTGTTTTTCAACACTTTAAAGAGGTCTCGTGCAGCAGATTGACCTAATGCAAGGCATCCTTTTATATCCTCATGGCTGCTCTACAAGCATCGATTGTGGATCCACACAAGGTGGAATACTAGACAACTTCAATCTTTTTTCCTTTATCATGATGCTACTTACTGGTCCAATCTTGGAAATTTTTGTTTTTATTACACAGCGTTGCCATCCATACTGAAGCCTGTAATCCTTGATCTTCATCAGCAAGCAAGGTTGTGCCAATTGCATAACACAGGTTATTAATAAGCCTTCCTTCAATCCTGATGCCAAATTCTTCTTCATATACTTTCAGCTTCTCGGATCATTTTCTCAGCACACAGATAGAAAAGTGTGGTGAGAAGATACAGCCCTGTGACACATACCTTTCCTGACCTGAAACCATGAAACATTCCCTTGTTCTCTTTGTTCAACTGTCGCTTGATATATGTGCAGGTTCCACATGAGCACAATGAAGAATTCTAGAATTTCCCTTCTTCTCAAGGTTATGCAGAGCTTGTTATGATCCACATAGTTGAATTTCTTTTACATGGTCAATAAAACACAAAGAAACATCTTTCTGGTATCCTCTGCTTTGAGCCAGCATCTGTCTGACTTCAGGAATGATATCCCTGTTTCTATGTCCTCTTCTGAATCTGAGCGGAACTTTTGGCAGCTCCTGTCAATGCTCTCTGCTGCAACTCTGCTGTTAGAGGCCTTCCGCAAAACTTTGCCTGCATGTGTTATTAATGCATTGTTCTATAATTTGTACATTCTGATGGGCCACCATTCTTTGGGATGATGAATTAGTTGTCCAGGTAGCTGCCTTCCAAATGTCTTCGCATATACAAGTCAGTGCTTCCAGTGCTTCACAAACTTGTTGAAAGATTTCAGTGAGAATTGCATCAGTTCCTGAAGCCTGGTTTCCGACTAATGTCTTCTGTGCATCTTGGACATACTCCTTTACGGGCTCTGGATCATATATACTTCTTGAAATGCTTGAATGTTGACTAGTTCTGTTGTGGCACAATGACATTGTATTCTTTCCATCTTCTTTTGATGCTTTCTGAATCAATAGTTTGCCTGTAGGATCTTTCAATATTGGAATTTGAGGCTTGAGTATTTTATTCAGTTCTTTCAGATTAACATATGCTGAGCACTGTTTTCCTTTTTGGGATCCTAACTCTTAAGTTTGAAAATGTTTCATTATAATACTTTATTTTGTCTTCTGGAGATGCCCTTTAAAATTTTTTGTTCAGTTCTTCTACCTCATCATATCTTTCATTTGCCTTAGAGACTTTACAACTTAGAGCAAATTTTACAGTCTCTTCAACATCCACTTTGATCTTTTCTCCTCTCCTATCATTTTAATAACCTTGTTTGCTTTCTTCATATATGATGTTCTCCCATAGTTGATCATGCTTTCTGTCATCAGTCTTCAATACAAGTCTGTTCTTGAGGTGTTGTCAAAATTCAGGTGGAGTTGAGATTGACTAGAGAAACAAATTCAGGGAGACTCATGTGTATAAGAAATAGCTTTATATAAAGAGTAATTGGATATTATGAAAACACCTCAGCCCAGTCCAGATCATGTCCATAAGTCTGATATTAGCCCATATGTCTGATACCAGTCTATGACTTCCTCTTCAGACTCACACAACACATGCAATGACGTTGAATGCAGGAGGATCACAGGGCAGTGGGTGGAAAGTCTTTTGGACCCAGTGGCAGTGGCAACATCTCAGTGCTGGTGTGGGTCTCCACATGATTCCTCCAGCTCCAGGGCTCCTGGCTCTGTCAGCGTAGTTTCATGTGGCTTGTCAATAGCAATGTGTAGCAGAGGGAGTGCGTGTCTGGCTTCCAGTGAGCTATTTATCTCTGCAGCACCTCCAAATGAGGTAATCAAACTGTAACCTGATTGGCAGGCTAGATTCCACCCCTTCCTCAAGTTGACAGTAGATTATGCAACTGCCACAATACTCCAGGCCATATTTGGCTCTTGCAAACTTGTTTTAATTTTTTTCAGCTTCAAACTGAACTTTTATATGAGCAATTGACCATTCCACACTCAGCCGCTGGCCTCAGTTTAACTGTTGATATTGAGCTTCTCCGTTGTCTTTCCCCTCAGATGCCGCCAATTTGATTTCTTTGTATATTCCTTTTAGAAACGTTCATGTGAATATTTTGCATTATCGACTTTGTTATGAGCAAGTCATTGGTCTTGCAAACTCCTGGTTGGTTTTGTGTATGATCTCCAGCTCGGTTTCTATCACCAAAGCTATAGTTTCTAATGACTTTTCCTTTCCCAAAGTTTCCAACTTTGTTTTCCAATTACCCATAATTATCAATGCATTCTGATAGCATGCTTGGCCAAGAAATACTACTCACTCTTAAAGGCTTTTTTGTAGTTGTCATTTTGTTTTCCCCCTTCAGTCCCATGGAAACCCTATGTATGCGTAGCAGAGTGAAACAGGGCCAGCTCTGCAGTCTTAAATACAACCTTCACAATTTATTGAATAATTTGCTTCCCTGTGACCAAAATAAATAATTTAAACAAATAATCAGATCTGGGACCCCAAATATACAGCCTATCACACATTTTAAAAATAAATCTTACAACAGATGATAAGGTCTATTCATCTGTAGTACGACTAGTGTACATATTTAGATCACTTTTAACAAATAGAAATCATGGCAACAACTCTGAGAAGGAAGACTCTTTTAACTGTAGGTGAGAAGATAAAGGGCTAGACATATAAATTCATCTTTTTCAAAGCACCACTGTTTTTTACTGTGTACATTATCATAGTTGACTTAAAGTTTATAAAAGTGACTAGAACTCCTTTATACAGAGTAATGTATATTAGTTTTCAAGTAAACAGTGAGATATAAATACAGAGAATAACCAAATACCTTTTATTCCTAAAATGCATAACTACAAATAAGTTATTTCAGATACAGGGACAGGAAACACCAAGGAAATGGGAGGAAATGCCTTTTTTGCAAGTCATTAAAAATGGCTCTAAAATTAATCATGTCTGAAGTTAGAGAGATTAGTATCATGATATTTTAAAATCTCTTCCAACTTGATATTGCACACTCACACACATGCAAACATGAGTGAAGTGATTCAAATATGCATGTTCTCAAATAGACTTATCCTCAGTTTTTATTTTAGAAATTTCAGGAGATGCCAGGAAAAAGACTTATCTCATGAAATATAAATCGCTGCCTGATACAAACTGACCTAATGTGAAATATTTTAAATGAAAATATGTAAGGATAGAAAAAGTTTTAAGTGCTTGGCAAAAAAAACCCCAAAAGTCTAAAATACCAACTCCTTTGAGTAATTTTTCTTTAATTTTGTCTTCCTGAAAGCATGAGACTGTGTGTCAAGACTCCAGGAACTTTGGGCAATCAAAGGGAGAAGATAAACAATACTGGAGGGAAATTATTTAAGTGAACCCATCTGTTTTAAGCTGTAATACGCTCACATTTTAATTATAATTGAACAAGAAAGGAACCAGAATGTCTGCTACATAAATGCCTCTTTTCCACACCCAAAATGGTCAGCATTCAGATTTTTAAAAATATATATCTAAACTAAAACTAAACACATAACCATCAAGTTGATACTGACTGTGTTAGTCCAGGTAAACTAGAGAAACAAATCCATAGAACCTCATATGTGTATAAGAGATTTTTATAAAGGATAATCGTACATTAAGAAAGCACCCCAACCCAGTCCAAGGCCTTAAGTCTGATATTAGCCCATATGTCCAACACCAATATATGCAGTCCTCTCCAGACTCAGGAAACACTCACAATGATGCCGAGGAGTGCAAGACAACCACAGCCCAGTGGGTTAGAAGTTTTGTGGATCCAGTGGCACTGTAAGCATCTCAGTGCTGCCAGGGGTCACCACATGGCTTTTCCAGGTCCAGGGTTCTGCCAGCATCAGGGTAGGCCCATGTGACTTCTCCTCAGGGATGTTTCAGAGGGTGTCAGCCTTGTTAGTTGTGGGTCTCCAAGGAAGTGAGTCAAGAGAGAAATAGGGTATCCACCTTCAAGAAGGAATACCGATTTCCCAGATTTCTCAGGAGAAGGCCATGCCCACACAGAGGCCTATGATTTGATTGACAGGTTCAACTCCACGCCTACACTCTTAATCTTCAAATTGATCAATGATTATATAACTACCACACTGACTATTAGCAACCCTACAGGACTGGGTAGACCTTCTGCTGTGGGTGTGCATGACTGCAACTCTTCATGAGATCAGAAAGCCTCATCTTTCTCCTGTGTTGTGACTGGTGGTTGAGAACTGGTGACCTGGAGGATATCTGCACAGCTTTTAACTACTCCACCACCAAGAACAGATTTCCTTATTTCTTCCTTTTTAACTTTATGCTTCCTCTCTCCCACCAATTTCAACTATTGATGCTTATGTTCCTGGTTAGATTCTTTTCATACTTTATCTGATTCCATTTTCCCAGTCCCTTCCTACATATCGTACTGAGAACCAGGACACATGGTAGGCATATGGTAGTCTTCTGGTGGCACAATGGTTGAGGCACCTGCCTGCTAATAGAATGCTCAGTGGTTCAAACCAACCAGCCACCTCACAGCAGAAAGATGTGGGCCTTTGATGTAGAAATACTTAGCTCAACGCACTAAGACAACCCCGAGACCAGAAATGATGGTGCCCAGCTACCACTAATACTGGTCTCAAAAAGATCACATTGGAGGAGCCAGGTAGAGTGAGAGCAAAATGGGGAAGACAACTAGGCCTCCTGGTCTGATAGAGGCTGGTGAGACCTTCAAGACCCTGGCCTTTCCTCACCCTGCAGTTCAGGAACTGAACTCACCTGTGTTCGCATAATCAACACTGAAGGTCGAAAGGGCAGCATTTCCCCAAGGACAAAGTACAGAGGGTTCGGAAAGAAGTAACAGAAAACACGGGATAATAGAAAACACAAGGAGCAACTGGGAAAACTGGTGGTACGTAGAGGGAATTGCCATGGGTAATTTGAAAAAGAATATATAAATTGTTGAATGCAAAACTGAAGATCTAATTTATTGAACCATCATCTATTTCCCAGTAAAGTTTAAAAAGTGTAGTTAAAATAAAACATGTTTAGATAGTCCTTAATTTCCAATGCATTTCAGTTATGATGAATTTCATTAATAACGATCAGGTTGTATTTAAAGATAAATGATGTCTTATCGTTATTAATATTTATTAATATAACATTACAATGTATAATTTTCTGATGTCACCCTATCTGTAAATTTAAATGTGATGTTTCCAAACCCCAGATCCAAATAAAGATTAGCTTTCAAATGATACTGATAATAAAAGACAATAATAAAGGAAACAGATTGTGGTTGTCCGCTTCCATAAAGACGTTCAGGCTTGGAATTCTATGGTGCGATTCCGCTCTGCCCTATCAGGTGGCCCTATCGGGTCCCTGTGAGTTGGCACTGACAATGGGTTTTGTCATGATGCACCTACTTGGCTAAATTAACCCAAATAGGAATAGAAACAAGGTTTCCAAACATGAGGAACCATCTGTTGTGGGGGAGATGTAACCTGATTTCAGATTTTGAATCTGGATGGAGGTTTTCCCCATTATTGACACACTTTCAAGGATGTGTCTAGTTAATTTAGCTTGCACCCAGATAGAGGAATTTTATCAACACTCAGCTCAGCTATGCAAACTGAAAATCTCCTACAGTGTAATCATGATGAAGATACCTTCCCAAGGCAAGAATTAAGAGAAACTCTTACTAAAGCTGTTGTTTCTCATTTTCACCCTCTGCCTTTGTTGCAAAGAGCCCTGGTGGTGTACTAGTTATACGATAGGCTGCTCACTATAAGGTCAGCAGTTCAAAACCATCCTACACACTTCAGGAGAAAGGTGGGGCTTTCTACTCCTGTAAATACTTGCAGTCTCCAAACCCGACAGGGACAGCTCTACTCCGTCCTTTGGGATCATTATGAGCTGACATCAAGTGGATGGCAGTGAGGTTTTTGTTTTGTTTTTTACATTTGTGGCAAAAAACAACAGGAATGTATCCCTAAAGTGATCCTCTTAAAATTAACGGTTAAAATCACAAGACAGGTTTTTGAAATATCAATGGAATACAAATATTGTTTCCGTAAGCCTCTTATAAACATTGTCATTTTGAGAAATTATACTTCTGCCAATGATGGAGTAGTTTGTGGTAAACAAATGCTGCTTTGAAAACTAGAAAATAATGGGTGACAAATCAATAAAAACTATTTTAGATAAGGCCATTCACATTGAAGGCCCAGGTTCCCAGGAAGGAAAAAAGTCCCTACCCCGTTATTCTCTTTGGAGTATGAGTGTCGGCATGAGCACGATACTGAGAATACAAGTAGGGGTGAAGTTAGGGGAAAGGTTAGCCAGGAGAGCTTTGGGCAAGGGCGTGATTCTGGTGTCAGAGAAACTGCATCTCGTGGTGCAGTCACACTAAGAATTTCAATGTCCAACATCTCAGAGAAAGCAATTCTCCTGGAGTCGTATCCTAAGTAAATTCTTACATTGCTAAAGGAAGATGAAAAAATCTTAATAGAATTTTCTGGAGTGCTCATAAAATAAAACAAACAAGAGAGCTTCGAGTGTACTACTCTCTATGAAGGAAAAGTAAACACCAGATCTTCTGTTGGGATCCTAGGGATGGGGACACTCTAGAGACAGATGAAACCTTTCAAAACTAGAATCCGGAGTCACCCTGTATGTAGATTGAATAAGGTCATCTTTCCTGAAATCATTTCCCCTTTCTCCCTAAAACCTTATTGTTCTTAATGATACTCAGACTCTTTATCATTGCTAACAAGATCCTGTACCATCTGGTTTCTGTTTGCATATCTGTCTTAATTTCTCAAGTCATATGCATGTGAAACTTGGACATCGGAGAGAGACTGAAGGAGAATGGATGCCTTTGAATTATGGTGCCAGGGAAGAATATGAAAGATCCATGGGTTTCCAAGGGAACAAACAAATCTGTCTTGGAGGAAGCACAGCCAGAATTCTCCTTTGAAGCAAGAATGGGGAGAGTTCTTCTCATCCTTTAGACAGGTTACCACGAGAGACTAGTCCCTAGAAAAGGGCATTGTGCTTGGTCAAGTAGAGGGGCAGCGAAAACAGGGGAGACCTTAGATAAGATGGACTATGGACTGACACAGTGGCTGCAGCAATGAGCTAGACCATAACAACGTTGGTGAAGGTGGCACAGGGTCAGGTAGTGGTTGGTTCTTACAGCATCGCGATGAGTCCTAACCAACTCAAAGACCCCTAACAACAACATTCTATGTCTACACCATGGCTTGTTTATCCTTTCGGTGTAACTCGTGGCACCTAGCAAACAAACAAACTTCTTCCCTAGCTGCTTGCTAGCTTTTCCAGCAATTTGGACTCATGTTGAGTTCTATTAAAAGATTAGCCATTCTCTACTAGTTTGCTTCATTTCCCCCTTTGTTTCATTTTATCATTGAAAGTGTTCTCTCATTCCCGGATCATAGCACGTAACATACTGCACAACAATAGCTGTTGCCTTGTCTGTCTTTCCAGAAGAATATAAATCCAGAAGAGGCTGGATCTGCCCTCATGACCGTGCTATCCCTGAAACAAGAAACCTTCAACTGATATTTGTTGAGTTCATGAAGCTCGCAGCAAGGGAGACACTTCGGCTTAGAAATGTAAGTGGTGTATTATCCCCAATTTGGAAATTTCCAACCCGTTCGGCTATCAAGCCCTACATGGGAAAGCATAACAAAAGTTTAGTGTTTATACCTATCTGAGAAGGAAAACTTCTCCATGAGATTGTTGGGAATCTTTTGGTTACTGGCTTAGGGACTTCTTCCAAAAGTTCTCAAAGACCTTGGATTATATTTCTTTGGAATTCAAATATCATTTACTTGAACATGTATATATCTGGGGCGGGGGAGTGGGTGGTATGAAGAAAGGCTTTTTAAAAAAAATTAATGATATGCATTGTAGGTGAAGTGTTTCCTTGAACTCGTAAAATACCATACTCATGCAAAGTAATTTTAATGGGCTTTAAAAATGAAATAGAAGTTTTATACACAGAATCTTAAATTTAATATTAAAAGATGATGTTGATAGAGATTACTCTTAGTAGTGATGCTGATAGGAAAACTGGTACTGCCACCTTGAAGGAATATGTATTTATTTCCATATTTAAGTTCGGTCCACTTCATGGCCTTACACACAGCGAGTCAGACCTCGGCACCGAGTGGGCGACTTACCTGGAAGCGTCTGCTTTTTCATCTTCGCGTGATTCGCGGCAGAGACGGCGTACGACGAGGGGGGTCTGCTTTTCGTGAGCGTCATCATCACTGGGTTATTCCAAGAATCAGGATTCACAGCACTTTCAAAGCAGAAAGAGGGATATCAAGACAAATAACAAAACTACTAATCCATTACTGGGGCAGATCTTTCCCAAGCCGTTTATTCCTCCCACAACAGACTTGTCCATCTGAATATTAATTCAGGCTTCGTGACAGAACATCTTCCAAATGACAAAAGTTTCATCTCTCGTATTTATAGGAATATAGCAGTTACTCATCGAGCTTTCTGGGTTAAGGAAAGAGGAAAGACAATTTTCCTATGTGCTTAATTAACAGGAACCAAACACTTGTACAGGTCAACTCTGGTATGCGATAACATTCTCCTTCTACTTATCATGTACTGGTTATGCCTTGAGCTGCTAACCTCGAGGTAGGCAGTTTGAAACCATCAGCCACCCCTTGAGAGATGTGGCTTTTAAAATTCCTGTAAAGAGTTTTCAGTCTCAGAAACTCATAGAAGGCAGTTCTGCCCTTCTATCAATGGTGTCTTTTGAATTTTAGGTAAATCTGTTAATAGGTAAGATCTATAATTTCATGGACTTCATTTTACAATTTGACCATTTCCCCCCTTTTAGATTGGGAGTGTATAAAAACTGTATCTTGTCTGAGTGGTTAAATTGTAAACAAAAAGAAAGTGATGAAATTATAGGGGCATAAACTGTATAATAAGTAGGGTATAATCTGGAAATGCTTATCAAACACATTGTTTCCCTCTTGGTAAGCATTATATATGAATGCTTTGTTTAAAAGCCTGCATGTCCTATAGTAGAAAAAGATGGACAATCTCTGACTGATCAAAGGGAAGAACACTGAAACTGGAACTGAGAAAGCCCCGTCTTTCTCCCGCGGAGCTGCTGCTGGTTTCAAAATGCAGCTTTTGGGGAGGATCCCCCCCCCACCTCCGCCACGTAACCACCAGGGCTCCTGCGTTCACAAGATTAGAAGGAAACTGTCCACGTGCCTCTTGTGGAGATCTCCAGTCTCTTCTCCAAAATGTCGACTGTATGGTCTTATTTCTACCCATCATAACTTCATCCTAGGTTTCAAAAGTCCTTCTGTGCCCTCACAATTTTATTTTTATAGAGTTTACAGTCTCTTCCTGCCTATTATATAGGTAAGGGGACCATTCCAAGACAGACCTGGAATGACTTAAACTATGAATTGCATCAGTTTTACCAAATTCTTCCGAGCTTACTTTTTTTAAACACCTGCTTGTATTCTTCTATCCAATATCTCTCCTGATTATGTCCATGCCATCTCCTTTTCCTTTACATTCCTTGTGTGATGGGTAGGTGCTAGTGGGTATGGAGGCTAGGGACTTGCTTCTCGGGACCCATGTCTGTAAACCGTAGGGACAAGAGTCTTCTGGTTCTCAATCCAGAGTGTTTTTTTTCTTCCTACCAGGCTATGCTTCCAATTCCTGGGAGTACACTGTTGTAGAACTAAAGAGATCCAAGCTGTCGACTCTTTCTAAATTTTATTTTAGATTTTTGTTCTATTTTTGATCACATCAGTCCAGAGAGAATCTCAACGAGCGCACAGATATAAAAAAGCAGAAATGAAACCTGCAAGGACTGAAGTTCGAATTGATCACAGTTTGGTAAGGCATTTACAGAATGTGAAGCACTTTCACTCTGGCGTCTAATGATGGTGGAACAGGATCTCTGGCTATCTGTTCACTATTAGCAGCCCACTGAGGGATGAGCCACTCAAAACTCATTGTATGCAGTGTTTGTTTCTTTTTTAATTTTTTTCTTTTAATTTATTTACTTTTTTAGGGGCTCATAAAACTCCTATCACAATCCATACATAAATCAATTGTGCAAAGCACATTTGTCCATTCACTGTCCTCATCATTCTCAAAACATTTGCTCTCCACTTAAGCCCCTGGCATCAGCTCCTCATATTATCGTTACTCCTCTGAGGTTTTCATCCTTCAATCAGGCTTTTCCTTACAGGGTCCAAAATAAGTTTATAATGAATTTCATGTTTTTGTAATGATGAAAACATTGTCCTACTCTCAGATTTTATATGAGGCATTTTTACAAGACAATGAAATTAAAGAATAGCATGAAATAAACCTACATAGTAAAGATATATATGAATATTTTAGGAGCAACATAGAAAGTACAATCACATGTTATCCTTTGTCTCTTTTGAATCTATTTTGAGTCTGAGTATTATGTTAGCAGCATCTTTGGGGCTTACTCTCATTAAAGTTCTTAAAACTCTATTCCTCATCATGATTTCATTTCAGGTCCCAATGTGCAAAGAGGAGCAGGAGTACATAAGATTTGACTAGAGTAACAGAAAAATAGGTACCGTATGTAACTCAAATAAAAGTCGACCGAGTATCAGCCGCGGCACCTAATTTTACCACAAAAACTGCATTTAAAATGTGCTGGAAAACTCGGCTTATACGCGAGTATATACGGTAGAAAGAAGATGTTTTACTCTGCCTGAGCGGACTTTTGGTGCAGTTCTGCTATAGTAAAAATAAATAAACAAGCCCAAAACAAAATACATATGTCACTAACTATGTTATAACAAGACATTTGGTAAGGTATGTTAGTAAAATAAACAACCTGATATACATCCTACCCTAAGCACACAATTCATGCTGCAAGTGACAATATTTAACCATAACAAAAGTTAACAATAATAATATTAACCACAATTTACCAGAATTTGCTACCCTATAAATTGATAATGAAAAACGTTGTTCAAGAACATATCGCTGATGACATAATTTCAAACTTTAGGACATGCTTACAAAACAGATAGGGCCAATATCCTCCTGTGTGATATTTAGAAATGCGACAAATGTGCAGGTTATATGATGGAGTGTAATTACGAGAACAAATTTAGTTTGTGTCTGACCTCCGATCTATTAGACCATGAATGTCAATTTGGAAAAAACCAATTAAACATTTTTAATCAAAGAGGCATTACAAAAATTAGCAGTCTTATGCTTTGAGAAATTTCCTTTTCTCTGACAATATCAGCATGGTGCTTGCTGTATTCATATTCATGGCTAAGATCAGAAGAAAATAATTTCTCATTTACCATCATGTGATTCACCCAAAAGATAAGAATATTTTTCAGTCCATTAGGTCAATAATGACATCGTGGCATGTGTTTCAAAGATAAGTTATAGAAATGTTCTCGTAATTATGGAATTTATATAAGATAGGATTTCCCCCCCAATAGACTAATACTACACATAAACTCCTGACTTAAAGTATTTTTCACATTAAATATTTTCCTTAAAATTATTTCCATATGTTAACACGATCTCTTTAGTTTTGATAACCCTGGCTTTCACGTCACATTGAAAATTTTAAGTGAATATACTTAAGAAAGTTAAATTACCAAATATGTGAACATATCTGTGTGACTATAAGAAGATAACCTACTGTTGATTCGTACCTTTGCCTTGGGGCGAGTGCTCAAGCCGACTGGATAGGTTTGGGAATAGAATTACATGTCAAGTGTCAGATTGGATGCCTTTGCTTTGAAGGTCTCATGTAGGTCATAGTCATGTAATAAAAATCTATCCTGCTTTTATTCTGACTCAAGGTCACACCGAAGAAATCCCCTCTAGTCACTCTTTGTTTACACTTGAGGCCGCAAAACAGAACTGAAGTCTAATTATGATGTTAATCCCTAATCCACTCTACCTGTAATGGATACACCTTTTCCAGTCCTGACCCTTAACCATGCATCTTCCTCCTCAGGAAGTGGTCACTGATAAGCCATGGTACTCAGATCCAGGAAAGCAACAAGCACGTTGTCTCACCTGGATAGAGGTGACTCGTGCAGCTTGATGCTGGCACTGCGGTCCCTCCGAACGGGGGCAGGTTCCAAGGTGGGCAGACCTGTGGCTGAGGTCGTGGTTGTCCAGGTGGAGGAGACTCGCCTCAGCAATCCCGGGGGCAAACTCCTTCTCAGGCGCTGGGAAGAAGAAATGTGCATTTTATTACCAACCATATTCTATATCACCAATAGTTTGATGTAATATAAGGCAAGGAACTGGGTTTTGAATTAAAAGTGAACTTATAAAACTTTTATTGGGTGAGTATTGGCAATATGGAATTTGGATACTTCAAAATTCAATAGAATATTCAGGATAAAATGGGTGACTACAGGGAAACATGTTACAGTCTCATTTTCACTGTTTACCCAAGTGTTGGACCTTAGGAAGGGGAGCCAATGACCTCTGATATAATTTTATAGTTATTATTAGTTCTATGACACACACCTATGCAAAACCTATGGCTGACAAGGTGATTTGATTCATAAGACCCTTTAGGGCAAAAACCTGCACCAGAATCTGTGAATCTTCATAGAAGCAGACTACCTGTGGAGTGGTTGCTGGGTTCGAACCACAGACCTTTAGATCAGCAGTGAGCATCCACTCTGACATCAGCACTCATCTTACTTACCTATGTATTAGGGTAACCATTATTATATTTCCCCCAAAAAGCCTCTTGTATGGGGTTTAATACATTTATATCATTCATAATAGAAGCAATACATTCAACTGTTTATTGATTATATTCAAGTAATCTGATTTACAAATGATAGCAGCTAAGGGTAAGGGTATAACACTTTATAGATAATGTCCCAGGTTTCTTGTTGCAAGTGCACCTTAGGCATCAAGGGAAAAGACAATGTAATCTGAAGCATCTCCTCTTAATCCAGACTTTACTGGCATCCCAGCCCCCACTTCTCGTTACTGTTACTTCCCCATCATGCCCTAACCCTGATCTATGGTATCGTCACTACCAAGACAAGATTCTGGATCCCAAAGGATAGACAAAAACACTCTCAAGTGGGCCCTTAACCTTAAAAAAAATTAAACAAAGTTAATCCCCTAAAACTGTGTAAGCCATGGTCACAACAGAACCTCAATCTACTGTTACTTAGGGCTGGTTACTCCTACTGGATCCATCCAGTATGCATCCAGATTTCCAAAGACATGTTCTCCCCTTCAGAAGATGGCAATGTTTTTGAGAAGTGAACTAATATGCCATTTGGGGGATTTAAAAAACTTGTGTAATTCTAACTAGTTTTCTCTATCTCTTAAATATCTGAATCTGTATCTCAGAGGGTGACTCAGTAGGAAATGCAGCCAAACAATGAAAAATACCAATATTCCTATTCTGGATCAGTCACTGGTCTGGCAACTGTTCTGAAACCCCAGAAGAATCAGTGAACCTTGTTGTCTAGTTCTTATAGTCCAGTCAGACTTAGGTATAACTTTTGTGGAGAAGCTGATTATGAGACGGGAACTATGCAAAGACCCCATTCCAGAGTTACTAGGATCACATTCTTGGGTCAAGAGACTCATACTGTAGGAGTCCAGGGATTATCCATTTACCACCCGTTTAACACAAGGGCTTGTCTACTAGATAAATAGCAAGGCTGGATGCATTTAAGAGACCACTTAAATTCTGATTTTTTAAAAAGTCTCTAATATAGCTTGTTCTTAACCAAAAGTTGGAATAGGGCACAAATCTGCCAAGAGAGAATTTGAGCCTATAGTTTCCTTTTATAAAATGTCTTTATCTTATGTATGAAAAGAAGAAATTGTATAATCCAGTGAGGCCAAATGTTATCTCAATCACAAGAATCAGCTCACACTGTAATACCTAAAATGCTGTCAGGTTGAGAAATACATGAGAGTATGACAAAGAAAACTATACCAAGAAATCAAAGAGCAAAGAAACCTTGAGTTATGAAGACAGTGAAAGAAACCACCCTAGAGTGGGAGCAGGGCTTTGCTTTGTGTTCCTTTAGTTTTGGCGTTTATGCCTATTTTTTGCTACTGAGCACTTAAAACAAGATCTCACACTTTAAAGGTACCCAATACAAATGTCTTTGCAGGTAAGGTAAAACAGATAATGGGGAGAAGTTCTATTTTATGAAAGTGATGAAGTGTAAGGGCAATTTCTTCCTGCTGAAATTCTTATTACTTTTGTTACTGTGATCATCCTATCTTGATGAGAACCTGTCCTGAGATTTGAGGCACCAGGAAGAAGGGCTACATGGCGATAGAAGAAACAGGGTGAATTTAAAACAACTGTAACTCTCACCTTGGGAATGGCCAGCTTGTCTTTTTCAGAGCTTTCTTCAGAATCAGAACAGGTGTAGTTCTCACTAAAGGAAATGATGGGGCTAACTCTGGGTTTGTGAATGGCCTGGAAGGTGAGCTGTGTGCTCAGCAGGTTGCTCACTGCCCTCAAAGATGTGCACACATTCGGGGGCAGAGAAGGGTCCGCCAGGAGGTCAGTGATGAGGCCATGAGCCTCGCCCATCACAGCAATATCCACAGTAATACTGGTTCCTGAAGACTGAGACACCAAATAAAGAAAAAAAAACTTGGTTAGAAATGACTGAATTAGACTACGTCACTGAAAAATTACCTGTCCTGCCTCCTGATCATTTCAATATGGTTAATAAAGCTCCAAGCATGCTTCTGTTTCCAGGTGACAAGTTTCCATCCTTTATTGTCTTTCGGCACACACCTTTTAACACCAGAGCACAGGAAGGGATGCAGCAAATATGAAGATATGCGAAAAGTAAACAGTAGGTGGCATCAGATGGTTAACAGCTAATGATTAGTTTAAAAGTCAGCAGTTCAAACTCATCCAGCGGTGCCTCAGAAGATGGGGTGGGGGGTTCTGCTGCTGCAAAACCCTCTGGACAGGCACCGGGACTGCCATGAACTGCAGTCAACTCAAGAGCGAATAACAGGACATTTGTAAAAAGATAAGACATTTCAGATCAGTGAAAAAACACTTTCTAGAAATCACATCTTAGAGGTGAACATTATACCCGTAGTTAAGTTTTCATTCTGAAAATAACATTCGTGTACTATAGTATTTTAATTTAGCAAGAGTTTAATACAACACTTGAATCACATAGTTATTAGCTTGTTATTCCACTAACATTTGAGATTTTAAAACATCATTTAAGTCAAATTTACAGCCACTGAGTATTCATGTTCTTCTGGGAGGAAAGGGTCACAACATCAGCTCTAAAAGTTCATGACATATACAGCCTGGTCTGCTCAGCTGCCAGTTGGATTCAGTCATTGCCTCCGATTCACTGACCAGAGGATAGGGACCAAAAATACGAAGATAAATGTCTACCAGCTGGTTGGGGCAGATGTTGGGAAGACTAAGGGGAGCAGGGAAGAGTCTTGGACTTGACAGACTAGAAAGGACTATGAACATTGGACTATGAACATCAACATAGTTTGAGGTGCAAAATACCCACATACATGTGAATAACTCAACCCTGTTCATGACTGGTAGTGGAGATTCAAGAATTTTGCTAGGTAGTTCCAAACCCCGAATCGTCCCCCACCATCTTCTAGATACATGTTATTTGGTAAGTCACTACCTTCCATTTAATGTGGTTTCTCCACTTTTAAAATCAATAGATTAATAATTATAGTATCAACTTCAGAATAATGGTTCAGGATTCGTTATATGTGAAATTACACTGGTGGCAATTATGACGGCAATAATGCTAATGGTGCTACTAATAATAGCTCTGGAATTTTTAATCAAGAGACTTGTGGGAAGTTTGGCTGACTACTTCAAAGACACTGAAGGTTACACATGCTCTTGCAACAGGCATAAAAGTGAACTCCAAAGAGATTAAAATTGTAATGCCTAAAGTCATCAAATTATTTTTTAAATATGAGAAATATTTCATAACTTGGGAAATAAGATCTTTGAAAAACAGTAAGAATTCATAAACCACTAAGAGAAACTATGATAGAATTTACTCAATAAAGGTGTAAAATTCTACTTGAGAAAAATACTGTAAGCAAAGTTAAAAGTCAAACTGAGAAAATGTACCACATAGAAAAGACAAAACAGAACAATGAGGAGCTGATAGATACCAAGGGCTCAAGTAGAAAGCAGGTGCTTTAAGAATAATGATGGCAACATACATACAAATGTGCTGAACACAAATGATGTATGTACGGATTGTGAAAAGAGTTGTATGAGCCCCTGATAAAATGATTATAAAAAAAGACAAAACATAGTCAAATAAAGAGCTTCTCAAAAAACAATAAAAGATAAATTTGGATAAAGGTAATTAGTGGAAATTCAAAACATATATAAGTATGTTTTAAAATATTTAAAATAATAAATAATGTAATAAAAATTATAACCTGGGAAATTGACAACATAATCCAAATCGACAGTGCTAGTTGATGATGATGTGACAACATATGCAAGTCCTTTAATGGTGATTAATACAATACAATCCAGTATTTATAGAAGAAACTTCTATAAATTGACCAATTCGTTCTTGAAATGTAGGTATTCCATAACGCAGGTAAGTAACTTCAAATTGGGCCTAAATACTGCTCCTGTAAATATCTCAACATATAGGCAAGGACACCAATGTCACAGGTTGATAATCACAATCAAAACATGCAGTTACTAAATGTGCGTCCAACAGGAGTTTTCTCCCAGGTTGTAATAGAACGACATTAAAAAGCATTATGTACTTCTTTAAAATATGTGGGTAGATCTGAAAAGAGTCCTTAGAATCCTGACCCCCAAGGCAGGCTGCTTGTAGCCAATCCCACTGATGGCGACCTTGAGGACAGAGCAGCCTGCCCGCAGGGTTTCCTAGGTGCTGAATCCATATACAACAGGCTGCCAGGTCTCTCTCTTCAAGAATTCCCAGGTTGGTTCCAACAGTGGCCTTTCACTTAACAGCACGCGCTTAATCATTGAATTACCAAGACTCCTTGGGATATTGATTAGCTGGGCATGGGGGTGGGGGCTATGGCATAGAAAAAGTGAAAATATGTACCACATATACTCTTGTATAAGCCAAATTTTTCGTGTGCAGTTTTTCTGGAAAAAATAGGTGCCTCGGCTGATATTCGGGTCAGCTTATACTTGAGTATATATGGTATTAGAAAAAGTATACACAATATGTCATGAAAAGTGAAAGTATGACATAGAAAAAGTAAACAGAAAAATATAATTCTTTTAAAAACATGCTACCTTGAGAATATCTCATCTTGCGATAACTGTAAGTGATAAATTATTTTGTAAAGGTGTTATCATATCCAAAAGTTACATGCTGTACCCCTAGAGTAACAGAACAATTACAGTCAAGTCAATTCTGCCTCATAGTGGCCCTATAAGACTAAGTAGAACCCATCAGAGTTCAAAGGTGTCATCACTATGGAAGCTGACTGCCACATTTCCCCCCCAAAGCAGTAGTGGGCTTAAACTTCGACCTGTTACTCAGCCACTGAGCGGTTAAGGCCGGTGGCCGCAGAAGTATCCCCAATGCCCATGGTGGCAGATGTTGGTTACTGAGCACTGGCATATAAAGGAGGCACCGTGTCTGGCTTCATTTTATGAGTATCAGTCTCTATAAAAGGAATCCTGGTCTCTGTGGGTTAGGCGCTGGGCTGCTAACTCCGAAGGTGGTTGGTCAAAGCCAGCAGACACCCTGCGGGAGAAAAATGAAGCAGGTGCTTCTGTACAGATGGACGGTCTCAGAACCCTTATATACATGGGGTCAGGTTGAGTCATCAAACGTAGTGTGCAGTCACATATAAGACAATAAAAAGAAAAATCTGGGAAATAAAACATTTAAAGCAGAATCTGAGCGCCAAACCAGAACCATGAGATAGAGAACCATATAAATATATAACTATACTTTAAAAAGTATTTGATGTAGTACTCCATCATTATGACGGTGACTTCCTCTGTTAGTTGGCTTACATATTCACTCTGAAGTGACATGAACATCTAAGTGCATTATGAATAGTTCTGGGGCACACAATTATGCATATTTCATTTATGTACTCTATTGCTAATTAAAAAACATCTTCATGACATGACACTGAATTAGGTTATCACTTTGCCTTTTAAAACACATTAGTTTCAAGTACTTCTCTAATCAATATATTTAAAAAATATTCCAAGTGGGAACCTCTGAGATGGTAATGTTTATAATTGTCAATGCTGCTCTAATCAATCCAAACTAAGGTGTCACTGCAGTGTTTCCAGAAAAATTTGAAATTTTAAGTCAAACTTGTTTCCATGACATACAATTTTAAGAGTCTTTGAAAAGAAATAAAGATTTTATGCTTTTATATTTAATAATTAAAGATATTTCCTCAGCGAGTTCTTAGTACATAAAGTATACAAATGTGAGGGTAAATAGAATATGTCCACTGATAATTAGAATTAAAATTACGATTATCATTTTATAATATGTTTTGGTGAGAGACTGTTTTGTCTGTAATTCTTTAATGTTATATCTTTTAAAAAAATCAGTCATTTTATTTACTTTTTAAAACCATGGGTGGATTATTTATATAACCAAATGAAAATTAAAAATAATCTTATATATGAATCTTTAAGATAGAAATAGAACTTAGAGCACCACCCTGAGTCAATGTTAGCTTGACATGTGCATTAAGAAAATAGGCCCAATACGTACTTCACAATTAAACATGACAAAGCCTTTTCAAAGTAAGCTCTTCAAGTGAAAAATAGATACAGCATTCAATTCCATAAAGAACAACAAATCACTCATGCATAAAATAGTCATGAAACCAAGGAGAGCACTTTTATATTGAAAATATCCTCTACTATTATAAAAACAGACCTTTGTTCATTGGCTTTTTGATTCAAGGGAAAAAATTGGTCTAGGTATGAAACCTTGCATCATACATAAGTTCTCACCACTTTTCAGAATCATACTAGGGTCTCAATGAGGCATGAAATCGAAAACCAACAATCAGATTGGTTTGCCACGAGGCTGCCAAGGCTACCGAACCACACAGGCAACGCGGAGGGGCAGAAAGATAGGCTGGATGCTACTTCAACAGGCAGCTGAAAAGCAGACAAGCAATAAAGACAAGGATATGGCCAGGGATCTATTCGTAAAGCATTTCAGTGAAGGACTATGGTTGTTGCAAGAGTTTTCATATTACATGATATAAAATATGAAATAATTGAGTGACTACCACAGTGGGTCTGTGGATACCTTCTTAGCTTTAAAAATAATAAAATTCCATTTCTTGGCTTTTCAAATTGATACCCAGAGAAATACTTCATGTATCTGGTAAAAAAAAAAAGTCAGATAGTTATCATAAATGCTAAAGGTTGGGTTTATACAAAAGCCACTTGAAAGGAAAGTCTTAAGCTAAAAGCCTGGAATCAACTTCAAGTGCGATGGTAATGTGGTGTACTCAGCACAGAGCCACAGTTGAGTCTTTTTACAGGGTAGATGACCAAACAACCCTTTTCCTTGATAAAAATGTTACCAAGCAATATAAAACACTCAACTTCATAGGGCCTCCGTCTAGTAGAAATATTTATATTCAACATTTAAGAAATTGCAAGTTTAATACCCTAGACACTATTTAAATGACAACTGACTTTGAATTGTCACCATTACACAGACAATCTGGAATCTAAGTTCAGTAAACAGTGGAAGAAAGTGCAGTTTTATATAGCAAATAAAAAATAACCACTTCTCCTAGTTAGTCCAGCTCATTTTAACTCACTCAGCTCTCAAACCTCTTTCCCCGCTGTCCATCACCATCCACTGTGCTTTACTATCTCCAGGTCCTCCTAATGTTGGCTTTAAAACCCAACCATTTGCTGTCTGGTTGCATCTGACGACTGGTGACCCTGTGGTGTTCCAGAGTACCACTGCACTTCATAGAGTTTTCAATGGCTGTGATGTTTTATAATGCCAAGCTAAATTGAAAGCTAAGGGAGAAAGTTCTCAGCACACGGAGTAAAGAGGAGAGAGAGAAACAATTGTATTCAATGAAAGACAACAGGCTCTAAGTTATCACAGGTTATATAACTCATCAAAGAAGTTTGTATGATTAAATTGCTAATGAGATAGACAGTAAAGTTGTATCTTTAAGTAACAAATTAGGATTATATCCTCATACTATCCAGAATTGAAAACTTTACCAAGTAACTTCTTAGAAAGGTTTAGACATAACCAGAGGGACAAGGGGGAGAATCAGTAAGGGATTGGGGAAAATAATTGCTAGCTGAAGTTTGCCATTTAAAAAAGGGCAGAGAGATTATCCAGTATGAAATGAAGCTCATGCACCTAGTTTTTGATAAATTGGTTTGAGGTGGCATCAGTGTATTCAATTTACATGTCTTCTTCCTACACATTTTAAAGAAAGCTTAAATGGACAATTTAATGAGAGAGGCCAAAAATATTCTTACCCAAAGGCAGGAAATTTAATAATTCCCAAGCCTCTGACCCAGTGAATCATTACTGTGTTATTTACTTTGGGAGATAATTCTAATTGTAGAAAATGAGTTACAAGCAGCACAAAAGCCTCTCTTTATAATTCTCCATGAAATTCTAAGACAGGTTATCGATGCTAAAACATTAATTCTTAGATAACTGAGTTGACATATTATACACTTCAAATTGGGCCACTGTATTTTGTTTCCCCGCATTTCATGACAGTATTGAAAACCAATCCCAAGTTTCCCACAAATAATGCCATGTTTTCTGGGGCACTCAGGCTCTCCAGCTTGCCTCTTCTAAATGCAGAGAATGGGGTCTCTCTAAGGTCCTTCCACTTCCCAGCCTAAATAATTGCTCTATATAATATCCAAGTTGGTATACTACACACATCAAAGAAAGAAGGGGTTCCTTTTGAAACTATTTCTTAGACTCATAAAGTATTTGGAAAATGTTTTAAAATATTTAAAATTTGTCTTGCAGTTTTCGAGAAGTCTGTGTCACTGATGATAACTTTATTCCACCTCTAATTAATTATAGAGTCCCCGAGGCTACTTCCTCCCCGTGGTAAAAATGCTTCAGGCTTGTGGCAGTTACATAATCTCTTGCCAACTTGAGTGAAGGGATGGAGCCTAGCCTGTCAATTGGGTCACAGCTTGATGACATTATTTGGAAGCACAAAGGAGATAAATAGCTCACCGGAGGCCAGACCCAGTCTCCCTGCCTTCCCTTTCCTGCTGTTAAGACACTCAGTGAGCTGCAGGAGCCATGGGGAGACCCGTGCCAGCATTGAGATGCTGCCAATGCCACTCGATCCACAAGACCCTCCACCTACTGGCCTGCAATTGTCCTGCATTTGGCATCATTACATGTGTTATGTGAGTCTAAAGAGGAATCTATGGACTAGTACCAGACACACGGGTTAATACCAAACTTGTGGACTTGATCTGGACTGGGCCGGGATGTTTTCTCAATATGCAGTTGCTCTTGTATATAAAGCTCTTTCTTTTTTTAAAAAACATTTTATTAGGGGCTCATATAACTCTTATCACAGTCCATGCATATACATACATCAATTGTATAAAGCACATCTGTACATTCTTTGCCCTAATCATTTTCTTTTTTTACATTTTATTAGGGGCTCATACAACTCTTATCACAATCCACACATATACATACATCAATTGTATAAAGCTCATCCGTACATTCTTTGCCCTAATCACTGTCAAAGCATTTGCTCTCCACTTAAGCCCTCTGCATCAGGTCCCCCTTTTTTTCCCCTCCCTCCCCGCTCCCCGCTCCCTCATGAGCCTTTGATAATCTACAGATTGTTATTTTGTCATATCTTGCCCTATCTGGAGTCTCCCTTCCCCCACTTCTCTGCCATCCATCTCCCAGGGAGGAGGTCACATGTGGATCCTTGTAATCAGTTCCCCCTTTTCAACCCACTCACCCTCCACTCTCCCAGCATCGCCCCTCACACCCCTGGCCCCGAAGGTATCGTCCACCCTGGATTCCCTGTGCCTCCAACTCCCATATGCACCAGTGTACAATCTCTGCCCTATCCAGTCCTGCAAGGTAGAATTCGGATCATGGTAGTTGGGGGGAGGAAGAATGCAGGATCTGGGGGAAAGCTGTGTTCTTCATAGGTACTACATCGCACCCTGACTGACCCATCTCCTATCCTAAAACCCTCTATGAGGGGCTCTCCAGTGGTCAACACTTGGGCCTTGGGTCTCCACTCTGCACTTCCCCCTTCATTCAATATGGTATATATATATCCACACACACACACATATATATACATATATTCTTTTTTTTTGCATGATGCCTTATACCTGGTCCCTTTGGCACCTCATGATCGCACCGGCTGGTGTGCTTCTTCCATGTGGGCTTTATTGCTTCTGAGCTAGATGGCTGCTTGTTCACCTTCAAGCCTTTAAGACCCCAGACACTATCTCTTTCGATAGCCGGGCACCATCAGCTTTCTTCGCCACATTTGCTTATGCACCCGTTTGTCTTCGGCAATTGTATCATGGAGGTATGCAGCTAATGATATGATTTTTTGTTCTTTGATGCCGGATAACTGATCCCTTTGGGACCACGCGATCACACAGGTTGGTGTATTCTTCCATGTGGGCTTTGTTGCTTCTGAGCTACATGGCCGCTTATCTTCAAGCCTTTAAGACCCCAGTCACTATCTCTTTTGATAGCAGGGCACCATCAGCTTTCTTCACCACATTTACTTGTTCACCCACTTTGGCTTCAGCAGTTGTGTCGGGAGAGTGAGCATCATAGAGTGCAAATTTAATCAAAGAAATTATTCATGCATTGAGGGAGTGTTTGAGTAGAGGCCCAAGGTCCTTCCGCCACCTTAATACTAAATCTATAAATATAGACACATAGATCTATTTCCCCATCCATATATATATATATATATATATATATATATATATATATTTGCATGTACATGTCTTTGTCTAGACCTCTATAAATGCTCCTTGACTCCCAGCTCCTTCCTCCATCTCCCTTGACTTTCCTCCTGCCCCACTACCATGCTCCATCCCCACCTGGGCTACAGATAAAGCTCTTTCTTACACGCATGAGTGTCTCCAAATTTCTCTCCACCTGGACTAACACACCCCTCATGGTGCACTCATGAAGAAATGACCATTGCTTGGGACTCCCACTTCCTGTTTCCTCCAGATAAATTGTGCATTGGACAAACACAAATAGTGTTTGGTTTCCCGAATCTCTTGGCCATTTGCACCTATCATTAGAATGTCATTAGAATACACATGTTAATACTTGTATATCAAGAAGCCAAGATATGCAGATTTTAAAAAGATTTTTTCCCCTTAAAAATTGAAGTTTAATGGTTTGATTAAATACATTTCCTAAAAGTAAGGCCCTAAAATCAATAGGTATTGAAGCAGGTAGGGGAGTGTGGGGACACAATTGTAAGAATTCAATTCAAAGGTTATATTCTATCTGAAGGATTCTCAACTTAAAATACTTCCAAGTAGATTAGCCATTTTGTTCTAAAGAAACTGAAATTGGCTGTCAGACACCGTATCCAACAACGTCTGAGGGCGGTCTATTTAAGAACAACTAGGAACACATACTCAGAGCAAAATTCTCTTTCTTGGAACATCATTAAACGGTGTGTGAAATCTTGTGTACTTATAAGTACTAAGTTACAATGCATTCTTGGAGGTAGGTCATAATCTTATGATTCTTTGCAGAAAACCCTTATAAATTTAGCAGGACCCTCCCTGGTCCTAAGGGTGTACTATGAGACACACACAAGGGCTCCAACGTCCTGGGAAGCACACATTTCCTAAGAGAGGTGACATAGCACATACTGACGAGACCTGTTGCTCCCGGAGTAGGAGACAGGAAGGAAGCTTTGTTGCTGAATCGGCACACTGGGCTTATAAAGACACAGGGCACATTTGCACTAGGTTCAGAGGCTGGAGTGCGGGGAACATGATGGAGAACCCTGGCACAGTAATGGTTGTGCCCTGGGCTGCAATCTCTCAGGTCAGCAGGTCGAAACCACCAGCCAATTGCTCATCGGGAGAAAGCCTGGACTTTTTACTCCCATAAGTAGTTGCGGTCTCGGTGATTCACAGGGACAATTCTACGCTGTCCTATAGGGTAGCTCTCAGTCGGCATCGACTCCGTGGCAGTGAGTACTGAGTCAGGGATTTCTCTACCAGAGGAGGACAGCATGGAGATATGATTTCCTTACTAACAACACTAAACCAGAAACACAAGATCCCAAACCCTTCCATGTTCTTACACTGGGTAAAAGACGATCATAGTGATTGTACTCTCCATTCTCATATACTCATAAGAGTTACAGATTAATTTTAGGCCTTTTAAAAGTAATTGTACAAAAGTCCTGGTTTTAGTTAATATGGTTGATTTCACTGGTTTGATTTATAACACAGTGTGTGAAAGGAATTCTGAAAGCCAGGCTGTTAGCTTCATTGTGGCATGTACTTTTTTTCTTTCTATTTAGTCATCCTGGGAGGCGCCCTGGGAGGCAAACACAGCATGGGAAGAACATTCTCAGGGTGCAAAGGGAGCTGGGATCAGAGAGGACGCAGCAGCGTAAGGGATGACACACAAAAGGAAAGAGTCACAGGGTCTTTTCTTACCCCACGTTGGCCCTTCAGGCCTGGGGTACTTTGGAAAGCTCCATCCTCCTGCATCTCTAGAGCACAGTGTGACCCCACCCCTGCAAGTCTTTCCCAGGGCAGCGGTCTGTGATACTAGGAAGTAGCATCTTGGTCTTTAATTTTCTAAATTGATTTAGAATATGAGCTGAATTTAATAAAATAATCTTTGCTTTATTACTGGTTCTGACCTCAGAGACAGAAAAAAATTGCATATGTGTTTATACTTTCATAGGACCCATTTATAATTTTAGACTTGAAGTCGGTTGGGAAATTTTTAAAAAATGAAATCATGTGAAAATTTTGCAGTAATTCACTGTAGGCTGAACCTTGGCTAAATGCCATCCCAAGGAAGCAGATGTTTGCTTATTTTAATTTTCTGGCAGGGAATATGCGTTTACATTTGGACTTTCTCCTTAAGATAATATATATGAACAGTAGGATGAAAAAATATAGGGCCCTTAATCAAACAGCTTTCCAACAACCTCTCTGTGGCAGGATCCCCTGGAGAGAGGAGATACCGTGAATGTGAACACACCGGAATGCCTGGCTTCCTTTTCTCTGGACATCCTGGCTTCCTTTTCAAAGGCACCCTGAGTCACCAAATGAGGTGCATTACGGGGCCTTAAGCATATACTTTGCTATGCTCTCTCTCAAAATAAGCAAAAAAAATTAACAAGTCTATGCTAATATTGACAAGTGTGTCTAGACAGTAGCAAAATTTCCCAATATCCTCAACTATAACAAGGATAACAAAATACTACTTTATCATTTGGGAATAAAATAGTCTTCTTAAATAGCTCATTCTAGCGAGCCTCACATCTGAGAAAACAAGCTCAATTGCCTTTGACTTCCCCGTTGGCTGTCGCTCTCACTCAGAATTACACAAGATGTGGTAGCTGGCAAGATCTGAGCTATGTCGATAATGAGTATTCATGCGACTGCTCATGCACGTAAATGTCAGAAGGTTTGCCGAAGTGTAAGTTGCGATTGTAAATAAAAATCACGATTATTTCTGCTGGCGGAAGAAGAAAGACACCAAGAGCATGCCACTGGACACTGCGATGTTCACAGGAGTCTGTGCGAACTATAGGAAACCTTCAGCAGCTCAAGGATAAACTCAGGAAGTGAATTCACTTTGGGTGCCTTGTTTGTTACATTTTCGGAGTTGCTATTGAACTTGAACTGGAGGTGCCTGTGTGCTTCTCGCCTAAAAACCATTTCAGTGAGCCACAGAGGGCAGTGTTCTCCCTTTTCACACCACCTCAATGGTTTCACCCACTCTTTCTGAATGAGTATGGCTCCCTCATTGACAACCAAGTTTCTTATATTTTTTTCTGCAAAAAGCCAAAGTAAATTTAAAAAAGAAAACCTTATTTTATGAGACTATTGGAAACCATTAAAGTAGGGCTGCTTGCAACAGGAACCCTGGCAGCCTAGCAGCTGCCTTTTGGGCTGTTGATCACAAGGTCAGCAGGTAGAACCAGCAGCCACTGCTCGGGAGAAAGACTAGCCTTTCTACTCCCTGAAACCGTTTCAGTCCTGGAAACCCACAGGGACAGGTCTACCCGGTCTTGCCGGGCCATGAGGAGTTAGAATAGATTGGGTAGCAGCGTTCTACACCTGTAAAGCGTTACTAAGACTCAAAAACCCATATGGGCAATTGCACCCTCTCCAATAGGGTCATTATGAGTCAGTGTATGAGCTTGGATTTATATTTGTTAAGGTCACTGCTAAAGTGAAAACTATAATGAAATAATATGTAACTCCTCTAAATGGTATACATTTCTGTTTCATCTTTCTCCATCTTTATAAGATATGCCTTTGAATTATCTCATTTTCATTCAGTATGATTAATTTTTGTCTACAAATAACTTTATATTGTCATGAAAATATCCACAATGCAAGCAACAAGCAAAACACCTCAAAGATGGTTTTGTGAGCCTTCATGGACATCTCTTTTTAAGCATCCAGGTCTTCACCAGACACCTTCATATCGAGTGTGCAGTAGCCATTTCTGTGTTAATGCTTTGTCTCTAAGGTGCTTCGTCTCAAATTTCCTATCTGAAATACCTTCAGCACTGAACTTCATATTAATGCTTGTTGGGCTATTCTTGTATTTATACACTAGAACACTAAAAACAAAAACAAAAAACAAACAAATGAAATACTTTGGAAGCTATAATTGTGAGAAAACCTGGAAACTGTAACCAAGTGATAAACCCTGTATCTTGACCAGCTCTCACCTGTATTCATGGAATTTCCCTGTCATGTGACCTGTTGTGATTCTAATTCAACTCTTGGTGTGCGATTATTTGATCTTCTTCGTGTTTCTTATTGAGGCTGAAAGTTCCATGAGGGCAAGGTCAATGACAGCTTTCACTCACTAGCTTAGCTTCTGAGCATAGTTGAGTGCCTGGCACTGTGTAGGCACTCAATAATATAAATGAGTGATTCTAAGCAGGCATGGCTAACATACTGTAAACATGCTATGATAGATTTAATTGTGTCCCTCCAAAATATTTGTTGAAATTCTAGCCTCTATCTGGTTTAACAAGGACAGATCTCAATGGTTTTCTATTGGTAACTTTTGTTTTCACTAATTAGGTTTTCCTCAATCCTTCAAGAGCTAAAGTCCTTTGGCTCACCATCCCTTGCATACTTGATTAAAAGATTACCAACCGATTTTGAACAAAATGTGAAAAAAAATCAAGGAACTAGTTTATTTTTAAAATAAAAAGCAAAAATAATTTTAAAAAGAAATTCTAGCCGCGATATCTTTGAATGTAACCCCATTTGGCACAAAGGTTCTCATTACATTCATTTGATCAGAGACCTCTGTAGGTTGGGTCCTAAATCTAATCATTTTTGAATAATAAAAGGAAGATCAGACACAGAGACATGCACATACTGGCCGGCAGATGCCATGTGAGACTTGCAGAGAATATAGGCACAAAGGGACTATAGGCAAAGAAGGAATTGAGAAGGTCAATCTCTCATTTAGCCTTTCAGCTCTCTGTAAGGTGAGAAATGGATCTTTGCTTTTTAAATTCACCCTGGTGGTAGAGTGGTAACACATTGGGCATCTGACCACAGGGCAAGCAGTTCAAAACCATCAGTTGTTCTGAGAGAGAAAGATGAGGCTTTCTACTCCCTTAAAGAGTTACAGTCCTGGAAACCCAGAGGGGCAGGTCTATCCTGTCCTGCAATGTCACTGTGAGTTAGAATTGACTTGTGATATCACCAGGTAACTTCTTAAGATATATGTTTCTTTTATCCAGCTCTCTGCTTAAAAAGACACAAAACACAAATTTAAATGTCCAAGACATCTGATTAAAATAAATCACTAAATTATCCGGAGCCCAACCCCAAATATCTTTTAATATATTTTCATGTTCAAGTATCAAATTTAGAAAAAAATGTACACTTGCTAGGATGGATGCTGGATTCATAAGTAAAAACTATAGATTAAAGAAAATATTTTGGAATACCTACTATTCAATGAGAGGATTTATCTCCTAATTGAAGAAAAGCAACTTCACAAACTTTTCGATCATCTGAAACATACTTGAAAATAGTCATCAGCGAGTAAGGGTTTAAGTGTAAGTCATTTCTAGGGGGAAAAATCTCATGAAAAGATTTAGAAGTAAAGGAAGGGCATGCTGAGAACACTTAAACTTTTGACTACTAGCAGTAGAGAGAGTATAGGTAGCCCTCCGATTTATGATGCATTTGAATTGCAAAGAACTACATTCACAATCACCCCTTTTGGTTTGTTTGGTACATCTTAACGACAGCAAACAACGTAGCAGCTCACAATTTGCTGATCTTATTATACTCAGATGTTCATTTGCAACGATCAGACTTGATAAGAAAAGGCAATAAATCATGAGCTGGTTAGATTTGCTGGCAATACTAAGACTCAAGCCGTGGTGGGAGGCCAAGAACACCAGTGTATGGTCAGTCTTGGTGCAGTTTCACGTTTATGCAGCACGGAATTTCATACAAAACAGGCAACACAGTAAAAACAGTGAGGCGTCTAGCAGGAAAGAAAAAAAAGGAAAAAAATCAGGTCATTTTCCTGGAAATTCTGGTGAAGTGGAACAATAGGCACAGAGAAAGTAAGTCAGAGCCAAAAAAATTAAAAGTCTATAGTTATAACATGATTATATTAGATGAAAATGATGGTTGCAGGGTTCCATCAGTGAATTAGTCTCTCAGGCATGGAGAGCTTCAGTTTATTTTTATCAGAGGAGAATAAAGACGTAAATGAAGTATGAGTCCCGAAATCCGACACCTATGCCCATCGAAAGACAAGATTTTTTAATTCTATTAGTGTGTAATTCATTCATGGCAGACATCTGAGGAAAAATGATGTCATCAGAGTGCAGTGCTCAAGCAAGACTCAGGTGTGGTACAGAAGGCGGCTCTGAATGAGAACACAGTAAGCATGTGTGAAACTAGGATGTTGGAATTATGAATGACTAGGAAGGGAAGAAGAAAAGCAACATTAAAGACTCAATGACACTCGGATGCTGATTAGATACAGGGTCATGAAAAAATAAATCTGCTTATTTCTGTGATATGTTCAGTACTCTACTTTGCTTTGTCCACAACATCCTCTCACTTCCTTCTTTGGTAAAGTCTTAAAGGGCTCCGTGAACATAAAAGCCATCTCGGGTCTTCCCATTAGGGTCAGAGGATGTTTTCTTTTAGATTTCCTATGACTGCACCCACCCACAAGGTCACTAACCGAGGCCCTGGTGGCTGCTGACAGGCCAGCCGTTGGCACCCACCAGAGGCGCATGACAAAAACGAAGCCATCTACTGCTATACAGAGTGACAGTGGGCTTCTACTTGGTTCTACGAATCACTCTGAGTTGGAAATGACTTGACAGCAGCAGGTTTTGTTTTGAATCAATCAACCATTTTGTGGAAGAAAGATTTAGTCATCTTGCTTCTGTAAAGATTACAGTCTTCTAAACTCTCTTCTACACTGTATGTTATGGTTGCTAATGGTAGTGAGTTTTGTTTTTTGATATATTCTCAATAGCCCAAACTTGCTTTAATGTAATACTGTACACCTTCCCAGGGAGCCGTGGTGTCATGGTGGTTACATGGTGGCTCTTAGCTGCAATGGAGCAGTTCCAACTCACCACCTGCTCCACGGGGAGGAGAAGGAGCCTTTTTATCCCCCTCAAGAGGACATGGTGGGGGGCAGTTGTACTCTGAGTCACTGTGAGGCCGCATCAACTTGTGGCACTGAGTTAGAGTTTGGAGTGTGATACACCTCACAATGTATACTCTTTTAGTGCATTAAAGAAACTAAATTCATGTTTCTTTAGCTTATATAATACATTATAAATTAGGTAATGAGGCTTCCCAATCTACAAACAGATCATTTTAAAAAATATACTTGTATCTCAACATTTCTAGCACTCAAAATATAGTTTTATTTATAATCAATATAAACAGTAATGAAGTATTTAATAATTCCTAATTTTCTAGAATGTAAATGATAATTTCTTATTTTCTATCTTCTTGGATTACAAGAAAAGAGCCAATAAAAATCATGCAAAATTTATTTGAAAACAATTTCTAGGGGAAGCCTGAGTATGCATTTCTTTTTCTTTTTTTTTTTTTTTTTTAATGTGCCCTAGGCATGAAACAGCTCTGGCCATGATCTAGGCATCAAGCTATGAGTATGCATTTCTAAACAAGCAAACAAACAAACAGACTCACTGCTATTGAGTCAACTCTGACTCATGGAAACCTAAATGACAGGGCACACTGCCCCTGTGAGTTTCTGAAACAACAAATTTTCATGGGAGGACAAAGCCTCACCTTTCTCTGGCAGAATGGCTGGTGGTTTCGAACTGTTGACCTTGTGGTCTAGCAGCCCGATGCTTCACCACTGTGCCACCAGGACTCCTGAGGATACATTTGCAGCCTATTTAATAACAGTCCTTGAAGATCTCAAAGTTTTAGAATAATAACTGATTCTCAAAGGACAAACTCCAAGAACCGCACATCACTACATTAGCTCGATTGTGTCCATATATTTCAGTTCCATTTGGGAAAGAGGGATAATTCATTTTTAGGAGATTTTCAGTAAGAGCACATCTTACTCTATTTGCTGCAAGTAATTCTCTTTAAAACTTTGAACACAAAAAAAATAAAGGTTTACTAAGGCATGAATTTCAATTTAGGGGAAAAAATGAACCTTGAGAAGATAAGGAGTTAAACTTTCTAAGGGTAAACTCGGTGAGGATTAAAAGTAGACTTAACCAAGACAATTCTGAAAATGTATGTTATGAAGGGAATGAGTTCCAAAGTTTGAAACTGGTACACAAAAGGTTAAGTAACTCGCCCATGCTACACCTCCAGTACAAGGTAAAGGCAGAATTCAAAGCCAGTCTGGATCTAAAACTCCGAGAATTAGTCAGCATTAGTCAGAAACGGTACATCAATAGTGGGGTGACCACTCCTATGCAGAATCTCTAACTTTTGATGTTATGAAAATATCTTAGCAAGTTGGCTATCAACCGCTGGTTTGGTGAACCCTTGCTGCAATCAATTGAGGCTCTCTTAATCAACTTGTTAACGTCATCAGTGACCTCCACAATGTCATGGTAAACTCCCTTCCTTCAGGTCTTTTTGTAACTGTCAAATTAGACTCTTCCCAGAACTAAGTCTTAGGGAAGACCCAGCTATTAAGTATTTCTCCATCACGAAAAATGCTACATATTCATTCTCCCTATTTCCTATTTTTACATCAAATATCTAAAAAAATTCAACCTTGCAAGGAAAGAAGATAATGGGTCCTCCTAGAGATTTCTGTTGCTAATTAGAAGATATTTGTCTTCGGTTTCCTTTTAGGTGATAATGGGAATAAAAATTTATAATGCATATACGTACAAGTCTGGGTTAGTTACTTCAATTTAAGAACCTGGTTTCAGGTATAATCTTATTACAGTCAGAATTTTATCCAACAACTAAAAAAAATTGTCAGCAGATCCCGATAGTGCACCACAATATTTAGTAGGCAGATATTGGATAGGAGAGCCAAGGTTTTGTATGAGAGACATTTAGAGGTGATTCCCTGACCCTCACTTTAGCAACAATTAGGGAAGTGAAAGAGTAATTTTGTCCTAATAATGAATCATTCAGGATCTATGATGAAGATTTGTTTCCTTCCTTGTGGATATAATTGATATTTCAGTCAATTTCCCATATACTATTATTATAGTACTAGTACCATAGTTAAGACATAATATAAATGATAATTTAGAGAGATTCAGTATGAAGTCTTATGACAAAGATTGATGTGGAGGAGAAAAGATACATTTTTAACAATCTTACTCATAAGATTAATAATATGTTTGACAAAAAATTTGAGTTTATCATATGTTTCTTTGAGACAGGGGAGAAAGTGATCCAGAATTTTTTATTAACAACCATGTCAGGTCAATGGAGTTTTATGTCACCTTAAAAGAAGGAGATAAAAACTGAAGTTTTTAATTAAAGGGACAAACATGGATTTCAAAAACCTCCTAGAAACAAATAAGTAAACTTGTATTGAAATAAACAAAGGACAGAAATGGTAGATCTTTTTAGCTGTTGGCTCTGAGAGTAAACTGAAGACTAAAATGAACACAAAGTACTAACTGGGGTGGTATAGTTTATAAACCTAAATATTGCTATAGCTAACCTAAATATTGCTTTAGCCGTTGCACAACCAAGGATTTTTTCAAGGAAAAAGTGCAGGCAAGCTACTTCTAAAAAATTTACAGCCAAGGAAACTATGGAACTGTTTCATTTCAGTCTCACATGGGGAGACCACACTGCATCTGGTGCTGGTTTGAGAATAGTTGATAACATGTTTACATATTCTCAAAATTCCTTCATGCTAGTTTTACTATTTCTAAAAAACAATTTAAATATATAAGCTCTATCTTCAGTCGCACTCTACACTGACACCGAAAAGACTACAGCTACTTCTCAAATGACTAACACACATGCCTTGTAGCTGCCAGACCAAGATATAGTCTCAATAGCTGGACTATGGACAATAGTAGCATTTTGATTTCAAAGCCAACAACTCCAGAGATATTCAGAAGCACTGCAATTTCGAACTTTTCCCAAAGCATGTGCACACGGATGTCACCATGGGTTCTCAAAGCAAATTATCCTAATCTCACCCCTCAAGCCAGTTATTTGGTCAAAGATGAGTAGATCTGAGACAATGTGTGTCCATCAGACATGATGAGAAATTTCCCTACTACTGCTGGGAATGGAAAGGAAATCCACCTCCTCCTGTGCCGGATGAACAAGCAATCAGGCTATGGTTGGCTGCCATCATTTTCACCAGCAGTGGCATCAACTCGAGAAGGAAGTCAGTAATGTAGATGGGAGTGGAGAGGGTCGAAACCCAAGTTATTAATAACAGAGCTGACCCACTGGATTCACAAACCCCGAAGGCTTCCCTCCTTTGGCCTTCTCATTAGGAAATCATTATTGCTAAAGTTCTTTTCTGCTAAAGCTAGCCTCAGGAAAATTTTCTTTTAGTTAGAGCTGGAAAATTTCCAACTAATATAGCAGAATATTTTACCAAATGTGTATTTAATGCGTACAGAATAAAGTTACCCAGAACTGTGACTACTGAGCACGGATGAGTGATTCACTTCTAGAATAACACCCATCACATCACTCTTGTTCACACCCTAACTGCAAATTACCATGTGCCGTGGGCCTTTAAGGTGGCCTGTAATAGTCAAACATCCATTCACTGGATCTTCTGTGCTGTGCTGTTATATTACACATGTGTGGACTGTATGTGCTTATTGAAGATACACTCATTTTTATATTTACCGTGTATGCTCGAGTATAAGTTGACCCGAATATCAGCCGAGGCACTTAATTTTAACCACAAAAACTGCATGAAAAAAATGCTGAAAAACTGGGCTCAGACTCAAGTATATACAGCACTACTCATCCCCAGCATTACCTTTAACTATGCTCAGCAACAAACAAAAAAGGTGTCTAATTAGTTTTAAAAAGTTGTCCTTTCTCTAGTTTCTCTTGGGAGAAAAATATGCACATTATCCTGTCCTCTTTTAGAGATATTAATTCCAATTTAATATATTTGTCCATATGGATACAACTTCATAAGCGCTTCTATTTATGTCTGAATAGTTTCAGGAAAGCAGACATTTTCTTCAAGTATCAGTCCTCTTCCTCAATGCTCTAACATGGACAGTGCATTTCTTCTTTGAATTAGGAGTTTTCTTATACTCTCTCCATTTTCTCCCATACTCTCTTCTAGAAAATTAAACACATTGTCAGCATTTTCCAAGCTAATAAAATTGTTCCTTGACTACACCTAAAGCTGCCATCAATTCTTAAAATATATACATATATATATATATATATTATGTATCAAACCCTTTGAAAGAGATCTCTCTTCTCCCTTCATATCCTTTCTTGACGTATTCAATCTTTTGCCCATGGCAATCTGATTTCCATTTTTTCCCTGATAACATTTCCTTATCTTAACATTCCCAATATCTTAATTAAAATATCCAGTTCCAAGCTTTCCGGGTTTGTCTCACGTGGCCAGTGGGCATGGCTTGACACCGGCCTTTTCTCTGTCTGCTTCCACTCCCTTGGCTCTGAGTCCGGCCTGGCTCTTCTCCAGTCTCTCTGAGAGAGCACTCTGTCTGCTTTGCTGGCTCCTCTTCCCTCCTTAATTGTCATTCCTTTTTATTATTTTCCTCATCTTAATCTCTGCTCTCTTCTCTCAGCTTTCACCAAGTGCACAGTGAATATCTGCCAGTCTGCCGCTCTGAAATGGATATTCCTCGGAGTCTCGGCCCTGCGGTCACACCTCCTTATGGTAGCTCTCTCCAGATAGTTCCTGCCCAACTTTCCAAGAAAGAACACTTCCTCTCCACCGTCTGAAATCTTCTCTTCGTATTTATGTCGTATCTTGGCTGACAACCAACTCAATCAAAACGGGACACCTTGACATTATTAACATAGTTTCTCAAAGTTATAGCTCTAGATGCCACTTCTTGGGATGACTCTCAGGCTTTAAAATTTTAATCCTTCATGCTCCTCCCCAGTTATACCTTCAACCTGTCTTCTCTCCCATAAACCCGATAAATCTGGCCTTCCTACTGAAGCTTAATTATCTCCCCAAATATGTTACTACAATCCTGTATCCCTACTTCCGGCATTACTTCAGCCTGGCATTTCTTTCCTCTCACATATTTGTAGTACCGACCGAGATTTAAATTTGAAAGAACAATACTTCTAGCCTTCTTCCCAAACTGATAGGAAATTAATCACTGCTCACATGACTATTGTTGGATTGGTGTATGTTCTGCTGTACTTATTTTCACCAACTACAAAAATAAATTTAAAAAATATCATTCTGGCCTGGAAGCCTCCATAGCACTTTGTTCCAACATCTATTGTCATATTGTGCTACTGTTAATTGTTTATGGCTAAATTCCTGGCCAGATTGTGACTTTGAAGGCAAGAACAATTGTGACTCGCCTTCGTAATCTTAGTACTCAGCCTAGGAAAGGGCTCCCACCATAATTGCTAAATGAATGAGTTCTAATCGCCTTCTAACACAATGCACGGCTCTGACAAGTGGTTCTCGAAGTCTGGAGGATTGTAATCATTTTCATCAGTTCAAAAAGTCTGTCTTTGCCTGGCAAGACCCCTTTCCAATCCTCACAACCCCTCACTGCGTATCATGCTTGCAACAAAGACTCAATTCACAGGCAAACTCAGATTCCCACAAGCAAGGAAGAAAAAGGCTTGTTGGAGAAAGAGGGAGAATACACCAATTTCCTTTCAAGGCTTTCCCTGATTTTCCATGTGACAGCTTCATATGGGCCACTGCAGTTCCTGAGTGTTGCAAGAGGTTACTGCTCTGGCTGCTACCCAACAGGTTGGTGGTTCAAATCCAATCGGAGCACCTCAGAAGCAAGACCTGCCAAGCGATGGCTGAGAAATCAGCCACTGGAGACGTGCTGGAGCGCAGTTCTACTCTGCCACACCTGGTATAATCGGAGGCCAGTATCGACGTAAGGACAGATGGAGGACAAAGAAAGACCACAGCCATTGGTAACTGTCATGGTCCCTGTGTAGGATTGGTATAGGAACACAGGGTCACATTTAACCAGATGTGGCTCTCTTTGTAGTACTGACACCACTGGAAATCACTAGGACACACAAGGGCAAAATAAAGAGTAGATAGACCCGACTCACTGCTAAAATAGCAGTATCTTACAATGTTTTTGTGACACGATTATAGACAATGTTTAAATTCCTTTCGATTAGCATAAGCTGTTCTTCTGTATCTTTAAAGAAAAGTAATTCTGGAGATCTTTAGCTAATCCCTCGCTTCATAAAAACAACAATTACGATGTTTGCTACTGTAACCAGCCCATAGGCATTTCTTCCTTCAGATTTGGGAAATTAAGTCAATGCTAATATCTTTATATTGTCCAGATTCACCATCTTTCCATAATTTTATTGTCAGAGACTGTGGTGGGCCACCGACTGATATTTATTCTGAGATTTTAGGCAAGAACTGACCATGCTTGCCATGAAGAATTTATTACGGCATTATTTATTGATTGATGGACAATAAAGAAAAGGAATATCAGAAAATAAGTGGAAGGGAAGAATTTATTTCTTCTGATTTCTTAATAGTGCACGTGCCTTGGGGCATTCGGCATGCAAAGGGATGAAGTTGAGATGAATTTGCTGTGGGGGTTACCACCTTGGATAATGTGATCATGGTTTGCATTATGGCCTGGACATTGAAATACTAGGTCTTAAGAAATGGAGTACTAACTACTGTCTATTAAAGTGAGGTAAAGTGGTGGTCTCACTTTATAATTAGAAAATTATTAAATTTTGTCATGAAAGTATATTCTAAACAGGGTGAAATATATGTGTACATATATACACATATTTGACTCTATATGGTCTTTTAATTGTAGCAATGCCCAAGTACATGTAAGCTACCATGTTATACTGTTATTGCACTATTTAAAATGTATGTCATTATCATGGGAGATAAGTTAACAGCAATAGTTATCTATAGCTGAGAAATAAGTGACACACAGCTTTGCTGTTACACGATTTGGGTGTCGTATAGCAAAGACATTTTATCACCTGTCATTACATTCAGTAACCTACTGTTTTAATTCTGGTGATATTCAGGCTAACTGTAATATATTTTAATGACAATAATGAAAAATAACCATTATAATACCAACAATTGCAACATTTCTGGTTGGCACAAGAGCTCTGCTCTTTCAAAGTAGGCAAGGACCCTGAACAAGCAAAGTAGGACACTTTGCAAGTCTCTCTACAACTGAGGAAGGAGCCCTGGTGGCAAAATGGTTATGCTTTAGGCTGTGGCCTGGGAGGACAGCAGTTCGAAACCACCAGCTGCACCATGGGAGAAAGACAGGGCTTTCTACTCCTGGAAAGAGTCACAGTCTTGACAACCCACTGGGGGTTGCTACGACTGAAGGTCAGTGAGTGTGACTGACTCTTGGGGCAACATGCAACATAACATAGAACCAACTGATAATCACCTGTACACACACAAGAGATTTGGATCCAAGGAAACTCTATGTGACAAGAGCCCTACTGGTACAGAAATCCTCAGGAGGAAATAGCTGGCCATCTTCTCCCTTAGTGCTCACCGCCTAGAAATCCCAGTGGGCGGTTCCACTCCGTGAGGGAGTTCGTTCTCCTGTCTACCATGGGGTTGCTATGACACGTGTCAAAAGTTCCCTCCATGACGACTAATCACACTAAGCGCTACGTGGAGTGTTTGTTGCTGTTATGAATACATCTCTAATCGTGATTCTGGCTGCCCCCTGGGTAGGAGTGGGTAGGTTATATTTGTATATTTCATTTTATGATTCCTAGTAGCCATGGTGACACGGTGGGTAAGCGTGGGACTGCTAACTACAAGGTTGATGGTTCAAACCTACCAGCGTCTCTGTGGGAGAAAGATGCGAATGCTTGTTCACATCAAGGTTCACAGCCTTGGAAATTCTTCTGAGTCAGAATTGACTTCTTGACAGTGGTTTGGTTTATTCCTAGGACTCTTGGCCTATATGGATTCTGTTTCTGGATGCTTCTTCTTCCCCTCCCCTTTAAGGTTATCTGTCCTACTTCCTTCCTACTTCCTTTCAGATCTGTAAGTTGTGCATGGACTTACAATCTTGATCTTCTCCTAGACTTGGATCAGTTCAGTGTATTCTATAGTTGAGGGGATAAAAGGAGGTTGAAAGGGGCTGCCAGAAATTTCGACCATCTTTACCATCACCTGCCAACTAAACCCTAAAGCAGAATCAGACAGTGAAATTAGAATGAGCCGAACGTAGGCCCCGGCAATGCCCCTCTGACTGCTCACATGTGGAAAACATTGCATCACGGACTCGGTCTGGATTTGGAGTCTCAGGTGGTAATACTGACAGCAGTGTTTGGCTGGTTTATAGCATAATTGCTGCTTGGAGCCATGGAGATGACTTTCTGCTCATAGAAATCTGATGCGCTAGAGCAGATGTGCTGTGTCCACTGGGTTTTCTTGGCTGCAATCTTCTGGAAGTAGATCACAAGGTCTTCTCCTCCAGTGTCCATAGGGTGTCCAGGGACTTTACGGAGGCAGATTGCCACCTCTTTCTTCAGCAGAGCAGCTGGTGGGTTCAAACCACTGACCTTTTGGATAGCAGCCAAGAATGGAGCACATTACAAACTGCTCGAGGTTTGCCCATCACTCAAGTCTGTGGTCTCAACAGCCATGTGATGTGTTGTCACTGACAAAATGGCACAGAAAGATGATCAGACTCCTTATCAGTATATATTATCATGCCGAACTAATCCGACCACTGCCACTGAGTTGACTCAGACTCATAGCGACTCCAAACACAGTTTTGGTGACTGTAAACCTTTACTGGAGATTTTAAGGATCAAGAAGAAAGCAGCCTAACAAAGCTCTGCTCAGGTTTAATAATGCAACTTATTTACCGTGAGTAAGTAATAAGAACTACGACAAAAGTTCACTTTGTATAAGTACTTTAGCTCATTTTTAAATTTTCAAATTAAATCTGAAACTCAATTCATTCAATTAACGGTCCCGGATACAGGTGCATTATAAAAAAGGTTCATGATAATCCCAGTAAATTAAGTTTGAGAAATTGCAGGTATTAAAGTGACATATGAAAATTTCTGGCAATGGGAAGGGCTGGGGTAGACGGAGAGCAGGTCATCCTGGCCTGGGAGTGGGGCTCTGGGGTCATTTTCTAAAAGAAACTCTCAGCGATTCAAGATTGGCTTTTGCTTCTTTCTTCTACATATGGGCCCATTGATTTTCCATAAGTCCCAGTGCCCACCCCACTCACAGACCCCTGCTGCTTTTGGGGGTCTCATTCTCCAAAGGGGTTGGGCTGATGAGGCAGCCCACAGTAAGAGGGCAAGAGCTAAGCGGCTTGGACATGTGCCTGGGGCTGCTGTACAAGAGGCTCAAGTTGCAGGACCTGTGTGTGCTCGCTAGCCTGCTGCGGCCACTTTAGAACCTTCAGGTGCTACTGTGTATGCTTTGAGGCCTCAAAACAGGCCTTCTGGAGAGGAGATTTGTTTGCATGATCACATTATATTCCTAATGGAAGCCGAGTCCTTCATGGCTCTCTGAAGCTGACAGTGAAACATGCCATTCTCTGAGCATGTGTCCCTTATCAGAGCCACTTAAGGTAACAACATCCTACAAAAGGCCCTCTGGGTCTCCGAAGGTCCAGGGCCCTCATTACTCCTACAGTCAGGAAAGCTTTAGACCACTTCTGGGAATGCAAATGAACGAAACCCCATGTGACAGCTGTAATAAAAGGCTCCTGTCTTTTTGCAAAGCATTCAAATGCCATCTGGCAATTTCGTTGACGTCAGCAAGCACAGAAAAACAACTACCCCCACTGCCTTCGCCATCATTCCCCTTCACCCCCAACTCCCCTCTCCCCTCCTCCCTGGTGACATGCTCCAGCTTCCAGTTAGGGAGAAAGGAGCAGCAAAGTGGCCTTGTAAAAGGATTTTCTGTATTTCTTGTCTGCTCCAGATTAAGCACCAGCTTTGGTGTCAGGGCAGCAATGGTATTTTCACTCCAGATTTCCCAGTTCTCGCTGGAGGTGCAGAGAGCATAACACGAAAAAGAAAATGTAAATCCTGTTTTATTTGCATTTTAGGACTTGAAGAACAGTTATTCCAAGAGTGGAGGCTTAAGTGAAAATGACTAATCTAGTTCTAATGCAACGCACGTTCTCTTGGATCTTGGTAAATAAACACCCATATGAGACTGAGAACGAGTCTAAAGCCTTCAGCACAATACACTGGCTGGCACCAGGTGATTGGAAGTTTCTAAAGTTATATATTTTTTTAATGTTGAAGTCATCTGATATAGTTATCTAGTTATTTTTGCCTTACATTTCCTCCAGGAAAATCATATTTTGCTTACATACCAAACACAATGCAAATAAGCCAAATGTTTGTACTGCCTGTCAAAGAAGCTGTGAAGTCATAGAAGAAACACCATCAAACATGTCACAGGTCAAACTCTGATGCCCTAAAATGTATGTCGGCTTACAAGGCCACATCTCAGTGGCGTGGCAACTCCATAATGATATAATTTGGCAGTTCTGTAAGAAGGAAACCCCCTCCCCACCCACCCCCGATGTGATCTAGTATGCTCAGTCATGCAGTTGTAAACGGAATCGGTGAGATGAGACACCTGGGCCATAAGGAGATGCATGCCTGATGCATATAAGGAGAGTTTCTCAAGGTGTGGACTGATGCATCTTTTATCTTATAAAGAAAAGCGAGAGGTAAGGGGGTCTCCAAGGAAGGACCTCAGTACAATTAAGAAAGAACTGAGAGTGGAACACATTCTTTGGACCCAGGGTTCCTGCACCTAGAACCTCCTGGAGGCATGGGGAGATTATTGCCAAGACACATGGAAATCTCCGAGAAACACAGGACTGATGAGACAAGGGCCTTCCCCTTGAGCGGGTATCCTGAATCATACTTCTCAGCTCCTAAACCAAGAGAGTGGATATGTGTATGTTAAACCCACCCACTGTGGTAGTCCTGGTATATAGCAATGTTAGGTAACGAAAACCAAAGGAAAATCATTTACAGAAGGCCCAATTTGGGGAAAATAACTCTAATATTTGTATGAATGCATGTAGCAGTGCATAGCAATTTAAAGTTATTATTGCCTACTATAGCTTTTTATTTATGAGAGAGTTGAATACCCCAAATTCTTAGCCTGTCATAGAAACTGGAAAGCACAATTAAAAACAATGAAGACTGGAATTATATCGTGAACAGTCAACCAATCAAGCCCATTCAAGTCTCTTCAATGTAAATGAATAAACATTTGAATATGACCCTATCATATCAGAGCTATTATTACTAATGCCCATTACATTTTCAGACAAGAAGGAATTTTGAAAAAGATCTCCCTCTAGGAGATGGACTGCCACCGGGGCTACAACAGTGAGCTCAAACATGACATCTGTTATCGGAACAGAGTAGGACCACGCAGTGTCTCCATCTAGCATATATAGTAGGGTGACTACAAGTCACAGCCAACTGTTATGTTGGTACCTGACAACTACAACATACCAATCAACCTTGGGATTACTTAGATCTACAGTCATGGACCCTATTCTTTGCCTTTCCTAAATGTTTTGCTTTCTCACACTTTATATATTAAACACTTTATTATTAAAGGTCACACATAGCACCAGTATTTTACAATTATAACTCCTATGGTAGTTACATAATCTGGTGTCAATTTGAGGATTAAGAGTAAAGGGGTGGAGTCTAACCTGTCAATCATTGTATATTCAATGAGGCCTCTGTATGGGAATGGATTTCTCCTGAGAATTCTGGGAACTCCAGCATTTTCTTCCTGGGAGGCAGGAGGCAGACTCCTTCTCTGCTCACTCCCTTGGAGACTCTCTACTGACAACACTCACTCCTTGAGAGATGCTCTACTGACAAGACATAGGGCACTATGCTGGTAGAGCCTGCACCCTGGGAACTGGAGAAGCCACATGGAGACCCCTGCCAGCGCTGAGATGCTTACAACGCCACTGGATCCACAAGACTTCCCACCCACTGGCCTACAGTCCTCCTGCATTTAATATCACTGCATGTGCTTTCATGGGCCTAAAGAGGACTTTGTAGATTGGTATAAGACATATGGGCTAATATCGGACTTATGGTCTTGGACTGGACTGGAAAGGGATGCTTTCTTAATGTACAATTACCCTTTGTATAAAACTCTCTCATATACACATATGAATTTCTATGGATTGGTTTCTCTAGTCTACCCAGACTAACACAACTCATGAAATTAGGTGAGGATTTTTGAAGTGTAGCTAGGACCATGTCATTGGAAGCTAAAGCTTTTGTCAGGAGGTCTCTCAATTCATGACCATTTTATTTCACTCCATGACACAGTGCCATTAACAGTCAGGATTAAGCCACTAGGACACATGGGAGGCTGGGCTCAGGCGAGAAGAAACAATGAGCAGGTTGTAGAATGAAAGTTTACTACCACGTAATGGGGAGGATAACATACCCAAACTGAGCTCCGAGAGTGAGCTCCTTTCTACCTCTTATTTCCACTTCAACACTTGCTGTTCTATTTCTAATGCAATAGTATGGTAATTTCTTACCTCTGTGCCTTTAGATCATGCCACTTTCATTTGAAAATAAGACTTACCTATTTACTGCCTTCTTCCTCCTTAAAATTAAGGCTTAGTTCAGCCATTCTCGTCCTCTAGTAAGCCTTCATTGACTACCCTGGTGCTACTTTGTAAAAGCTTTGTAAATACCAGGGAGCTTCAAAGAGTTTTGGGGAAAATTCCATTATCATCCAATTCCATTTTTACATGAACTTTTTGAAGCCCCTTGTAAAATCTCATCTTAATTTTTACATGTGATGTGCATGTCAATTCTTCCCTGAGACTGTGAACTCTATCAATGTAGGAACAGTCTTATTTAGCTGTCTTCTCAATGGCTAGCACAGAATTAAGGACTCAATATATGGGGATGGAAGCAAGTAAAGAAAAGGGAAAAAAGAAGATAAAAGTCAAGGCAAGCACAATAAGGGAAAAACAAAGAGAAAAAGGTATCACATAAGCAAAAAATTCAAATGAGTCATTATGAAGAGAGAAAAATAAAATGAAAAGATAACTAATTATGGCTCAGGGAAAGCACCAAAAATTTATGGAGCATCTCCTAGATACCTAGACACTTGGTAGAGTTTTTCATACATTCTTCTACTTAGTGGGCCAAACAAAACGTGAAAAGTGGGAATGATGTGTGACCACATTCAGAGTGACTTCATCACTTATTCGTGGTTACTCAGTTGTCAGATCATGGGGAGGAATTGAAGGCAGTTTGTCCACCCCTTAGCTCCTGGGCTCACAGAAGAGAGAGACAATGAAGAAAGGAGGCAAGGTGATGAATTCCTGCACTTGCAGGGAATCTTAAAATCGGAAGAGTAAATGCATTTGGGTCGCCGTCAAAATCTAAGCTAGGTAAATTTGGAAAATATTAACTCAATGTTAAACCTAAACTGTGCTTCAGTTCCAGGACGTCACCTGCATTTCTAACAGCTCCCAGGAACAAAAGGTCACTGGTAACTGCTGATTTAGAGGCAACTGCTTCACCGAACATAGAAACTAAGCAAATCCTTCAAAAATGCATCTGCCATTGGTAACTTTTTTTAAATTCATGATCTGTATTGGGAAAATAAAAAATTCAGGAGGCCTAGCAACATCAAAAAAAAAAGAGAGAGAAAATGTCAATTTTGCATTTGGATGGAATGATATTAAGGACCCATGAGTAATAAATTTGTTATTTTAAGCTCCTCACGGTGAGCAGAAATATGGAGCAGTGAGCAGAAATATGGAGCAGATAATTTTAAGAATATCAAATGCAAAACAGAAACAAAGAAAATTCTTAGTGCCTTATTGAATCATAGCCACCTTTAAGCTTGGGCTATTTTTCTCTGATAACAGAGTCGTGGTCAGGGCTGCATAAAACAAATTCCAGAAAGCAGTTAAAGTGAACCGCGAAACAGAAAATGAAAACCACCAGAAAAAAAAACGACTTCCCTAATTTTTAAACCACACTTGGGATTTCCATTTGACAGCTCGTCCCTTATTTTCTCTTTCTATTAAGAACTAGTTTGTGTGGAACACAATGTAAGCCATATTTATAAAGATGCCTTTTTTGAGTAATTCCGAAGGAGACTGGAATGCTCGTTAGCTCAGAAGCACAAATGGATCCCAAGAAGATAAATAGAAGATAGTTTTAAAATCCTTACAAGGCTTGTCTGAATATGTTGAGGAAACCAATATGGATCACATACTGTATGTGTTTTCTCCTCGTACTGTTAGGCTATCAAAATAAAAAAAGTTGTTGTGGGTACATTAGTAGCTTCTAAAATAATTTTTATCTTTCCATAAAAAGTAAACAGTGGAGCATGGGTTTGGATTTGTGGCAGGTACGATCCCATGGGCCTCTCACAGCGTCCCATGACAAAGCACACTGTCACCCCGAACCATTGCCTGGCCTTACCCCCTGGGCTTCAGGCACTGAAGCGGGTTGCACAGTAGAAGAAAAAAAAAAAGTGAACAGTAGAAACAATGGTAAATTAAATAAAATCTAGAACTTAATAAAGGTGTATCTTGGACTAAAGCATAGTGAAACACTCTCTATAGGTTATGCAATGCCATACTTGGGCGGCTTATGGGTTTCGCGCTACAGGAAGGCATGCTAGAGTTACCCAGGATGCCCGGTACAAGAATGGCTGGAGGTCCCTATTAGACCACCTTGGGTGACACAAAGGGAAGGAGACTCACTCATCTTCAGTCTAAGGCCATAGCTGAGATCAGACATGTCTTCACCCTCCAACCTTCTCTGCCCTATTCTGATACAAACTGTGCCTCTCTACTGAGTGCAGCCGTCTGTTTCAATAGACACACCAAACTCAGACCGTAGTCATGATCATGGTGCTGATTAAGGAACTTAACAAGTTATAATTCAGGATCAGAAAGTTCAAGGACGGTATTCTTTTGTCTACAGTGCCTTTCCTCAGCTGTTCCTGCAGGCAGGCCTTCCTCTGGTCTTGTCCTCTCAGCTACCAGGCCCCTTGGTCTCTGCCCTACTCGGTCAAGTGTAGCAAAGCTCCTGAAAAATGATCAGTTCCCAAAGGGCTCCCCATTCCGCAAACCAGTTATTTGATGAGAGTTAAAAAAGACTATGGATGAAAGAGTTATAGCAGATTATTAAACTGTACCACAACAGGTTTCAGAGGCATCTCCTGACTAATGCTGACGATGAGAAGGGAGGAAGAATCCAATGATAGCTATAATTTTTGAGCCGTTCACCAGAATTCAAGAGCTCTTCAGGGGGGCGTGATTTCTCTTAAAAAAAGGTAAGTGCTCAGTGATTTCTAAAATTTCACTTTTCTCTATGTATTAAAATCATGGGAGAAACCTTTAAATGTAATTTCCCTCGTATGCCTTTATAGTCCAATATGAACTTGAGATATAGTCAACAGCTTACTATAATCTTTCTAGATGTAATTCCTTTTGTGATGTATTGTTATTCTAGCCTCTCTGCCTGTATTTATAATTCTCTTTTGGAAGGAGTTCTGTGTTATAGGGTCAAGGTGGGATGCATTCTGAGTCTCCACCTGAGCAGAGGATGTGACTCAGATCACCACCTTTTGTTTGGGGGTATGGTCTACTGAAAGACAAAAACCACACCTCCATGCTTGGTCAAGCAGAGGGTCAATGAAAAAGAGGAAGACCCTCAACAAGATAAATGGACACATTGGCTATAAAGATGGACTCAAACAAAACTGGACAGCGTTTGGTTCTGTTGTACCTGAGTTACTATAAGTTGTCACGGACTTAACAGACACCTAATGACAACTACTTATTTTTTATCTAGAGTGTATGCTTTGAGGAATGGAGTGCAGAGGTTGCCAAGAGGTGTCACGTTACAGGATAAATAAAACATGAGAATCACTAATATAATATTATTGTGGCTTAATGGTTGCATTGTGGGGACTGCAATCAACAAGATGCGACAAAGTGCACACAGAAGTTGAATGGGAAACCGATCTGCTCTGTAAATCTTTACCCAATCGCAATAGATCACCATTAAAAGGATAATGTGTGTTTTTAAAAAAAAAATTTGTAGTTCCTTTGTATTTATATCACTCTATTATTATTGTTTTAGTATTCTGGAAGGATTTACTATGATTTAACAACTAAAGTTTCCTCCTTAGATAATTCACACTGTGTTATTCATAAAGTGATTAAATTGGTTCCATCACAATGATTTATTTTATATCCATTTTTAAAGTGACACAGCATAGAATGGTATATGCACTAGGATTGCTTTTGAGGAAAATGTAAAATTCAGCCTGGTTTTCAAATGTGTCTTTAACAGACTCTGGATAAGAAAGCAGAGCCTTGTCAAGAGCACAGAAAATAAAAGAATTCCCCAAGACAAATAATAAAATTTTTATTATTAGTTGGAATTTAATACATATATCATATCATTCCAAATTTCAATCACGTCAAATAGAATATACAATTTCCATCGCAACGAGTTTCCAAACATTCTTTTTCTATATAAACTAACTTTTTGAAAAGAACTTTTTCCCCTTTATCCTCCCTGTCAATGAAACTGTGCTTAGGACCCAAATCAGGTGCTTTCCTTTTTTGGGGGGTCCGAAATACAACATCTACACATATCTCTTTATCTATCTATTGCTCTATCTATCTAGATATCTATCTATGTAGATATCTAGATATAAATAAATTTCTACTCTGTTGATCAGGGACCTCCGGTAGGCCAGTGTTTCAAGTGCTTTGCTGTTATCAGAAGTTCAGCAGTTAGAACCCATCAGGCACTGTTCAAGAGAAAGGACCGAGCAATGTGCTCCCATAAAGATTTCCTGGCGAAGTGACTAAGAGGAGCGGTTCCCCTTGGTGCTGTGGGCTGGTTTGAGTAAGCGTTCACTTTCCAGCATAGGAGAGCACACGGGAAGAAAGGCAACAAGTGAGGTGGCCGTGCACATTTGACTCTGAACTGTGATGCATGTTCCTTTTATTTACTCATCATTTTTTTCATTTATTTTTTTCATACCATGAATGGGTTCAATACCAAGTATTCATTTAATGTGTTACGTTCATTTAGGGGAAACAATAAACTAGCATTTCACTCTAAAGGCAGCAGAGTTAAATATAGTAGGTAATCCGCATTTCATTAAAAACTCAGTCTGCTGTCATTGAGTTCATCCCGATTCATAGTGACTCCAGAGACAGTAGAACTGCTTTTTAGAGATTATGAACAGGAATATCCTCATCTTTCTGCTGAGGAGTGACTGGTGTGTTTGAACCACTAAACTTGTGGTCAGCAGCCCAACCACTTATTCCACAATACCACCAGAGTTTTAGCATTCCATTAGGAACTCACACTTCACCTGCTATATTCTTAAGAGGAGCCTTAGTGGTGTAGTAGGTTATGCAGTGTGAAGTTCAAACCCACCAATCACTCTGGGGAGGAAAGATGAAGCTGTCCATTTTCTGATTTAAAGTCTCAGAAATTCCCAGGGACAATTCTCCTGTGTTCTATGGGGTCACTGTGAGTCAGAGCCAACTTGATAGAAGTGGGCTTTGGGGCTTTGGATTCCTCATTAATTTAATATTTTCTGGTGGGATAGACTATTTTTGCTTTGCCTATCCTTCAGGACTCTGAGTATCTTTCATAATATTAAAAGAAAATTCACAGAGCTGTCTTCTGCTCTTTTTCTACCCAATCTACATGAGTTTATCATAAGAAAGATTGTTTGAAATAGCTCAGTAATCAACAAATGGAAAAGCTGTAATTTTCTCGATAATGTAACCTTCCATTTTGCTTCTGAAAGCAGCGGGAGGGCATGTCATTGTCCTTTCCACTTATTACTCACATTTCACCACTATCTTTTATGTGCTACCGTAGTTTGGAAAATGCCAGCCTCAGATTCAGGAGGTTAATTTATACCATTAGCTGCCACTTTTCTGAAAGGCTTGCATATTTGCATATGCTTGTCAGGAATGCAGTGCATGCGTGTGTAGGGGGGCAGAAGAACGCTACATTAATGCCAGGCAGTGCATTTAGTCCCCTGACTTAAGCACACATGATTGTTGTTAGTGTCAGAAAAAAAAAGAAAAGCAAAATATAATTTGTAGTAATTGCCTAACCCCATGATCAATCGAAATAGCACCAGAGAAGAATCAAAAGAATCTTGCCTGTCAACACGCATACGAGTTCATTGATTGCCCTGATCACAGAATGAACTGACTAAACACTTTTAGACCCTAGATTATTTGATTATCACCAAAGTGATTACGGAGCTGACATTTAAATTTATTCTTTCCTGTCCCTCATCTCTTTGCCTCTATCCATTGAAACTATCAGTTTGTATGAAATTCTTTGTGAATATTTCAGCCTATTGTGATTTTCCCGTCAATTTTCTCCCATAGTCCATATGCATGACGCAACTGTTACATAATCATCTTCTAACTTCTTAGCAGCAAGAATGGCACACTTCCTCTTGCGTGTCACCAGGCGATACCGGTTTCTAGAAAAGCGCATCCTGCTTGGTCGAGGGCTATTCCAAAAGAAGATCCTCAATAAGATACACTGACCCAGTGGCTACGACAGTGTGATTGAACAAACAAACAAACAAAGTATCAGGAGATTGGTGTCAGCATAGGCCGTGTTTCATTCTGCTGTCCATGGGCTAACTACGACGAGTTGGAAATGACCCGAGGGACACTTAACACAACTACTTGTATGTGTGTCTCATTTTGTATCTACACTGTAAGTTTTGAATAATGAAGCTCAGAGGCCATCAAGAAGGTATTTACTACGTGATACACACAATATGAGGACAATGAATTTATTGCAATTGTGGCTTAGTGGGTGAGTTAGGCTGCTCACAAAGTCAGCAATTCAAAACCATAGGTACTCTATAAGAAAACAAATGAGACTTTACTCCCACAAAGATTGAAAGTCTCAGCAACCCACTGGGAGTTCTACTGTGTTCTATAAGGTTGCTATGAGTTGGCATCTACTCAACCGCAGTGAGTTTGTGATTTTTTAAAAAGATGTTGAATTAGTTATATTGAGGCAGGGACAATGCCCTTCTCCACAGACAAAGACTGTAAGGTGCGGGAAAAGGCCCCAGAGAGCATTAACTCACCCGCTTTCACATCTGTAACCCACTTGCCAGCTGCTAGCTAGCTAATCCCTAACAGCCCCATTTGAGCAATCCCTTCCAGACTCCAGGGGCAGGGCTTACTCTCTGCATGGGAATCCACTGAGCCTCCTGCTGGCACAATGACATTCTTCCTTTCACATTGACTCACTTGACATTGGCAACTCCTGGCCGGCCGACTCGGGCAATAATATCCTGCGTAAAGGGCAATGGAGATGGACATATCTGACCTCCTACGGCTTCCTTTATTGCCACAGGCCAGGGTCAGACATGCCTTCCCGCTACACCTTTCCTTACCTAGGCTGACACCACAATACTCTATTTCTATGCTGGCTCCGATCATCCATTAGCATGTCCACACAGAACTCACAGGCAATACTCATAATTAAGGGGGTTTCCTAAGGAAGTTAACACAAGTCAAGATCTGCAAAGAGTAAGAATACAATCACTGGTCCATAGCAACACTGCTCCTTAGCCAGCAGCCTAGTCCATGTCCAAGCCTCTGTCTGTCAGCCACATGGTACCTTGGCCTTTTTCTCCAGGGACCAGGAAGTCGGCTTGGCTACTACTCTGTCTCACCTTCCAGAGTTTGTGGCCAGATAAGAAGGCCCTCCACTGAGATAAAAAAATGCCTCTTACAATTCAGCCTTGGTCCGGATTAACCAAGGCGACCATGGCTCCTCTGGGGCACCTTGTCACAGTCTCTGGGACCTCTGATCTTGATACCAGTGCTACTCTAGACAAAGATCTTGGGTGCACCCTTTCAAAGGAAGAGGTCCCTCGATTTATCTCCATGCACTAGACGACTCTTAAATTCCGAGGAATGGCTTCGATGGAGGTGTGGGCCCCAGACACACCCTGTAGTAGAGTTTAAGATGCCTCCCAGGGTGGCTTGTTTCTCACCCTCTACTGAGGTCAGGACTCAGCCCTACCTTAATCCTGTAACAGAGAAGCCATTCCAAAAGGGATCATAGCCCCAGGCACTGAGTCTAGAATTATAACACACCCCATAAGGAAATCTGGTTGGAAGAGCCATAATGATGGATGATGTCTCAACCTTATCTTTTTATTTGCTAAATTTGGAACTAATGTGCATGGTCTCTTTCTACCTCCCAAAGAATAGGGTGCTACAGAAGCACCCACCTTTTCAGCCATACTTCACTTCCTGCCAAAGAAGACTTCACCCACTCACCCCATTTGCTTTAAAAGTTGTCCAAATAGGCATGCTTTTAGATCTGTCTTGTGTACAACTTGAAACTACACTCAACATACGCTAGCCCACACATAAGGGAAAACCTCGACTTCTGAGAGATGCTGCTGTATTTTAAACCTTCTAACAAGAGACTTTTCATCTTGTTTTTGAGGAATATCACATAGGCCTGAGCTTTTTCTCTCTTGAAGCCCTGTTTCCTCTGGAACACTCTTTTCCTCTCTAGGTAGTGGCCCTTAGAAAGCCCCATATACTGAACAACTTCCTAATTACGCAAACCTGTTAAAAATGTCACGCAAATAAAGCTCATGGTATGTTCCTGCCACCTCATGGTATAGCCTTTCCCTTGATCACCCCAGTCCCTGTAAGCTCACCACACCGCATTGCTGCCCAGTAGAACCATGTTCCAAAGCATGGTTATCCTTGTTATCTTCAGGAAGTAGCTCTCCAGGGGAGTCTCCTGAGAAGCCTCTGGGTGTTTCCAAAAACTAACTTTTCAATTAAGAGCTCAATGCTTAACCACTTTCGCCAGCCAGGCCCTACAAACACATTACAAATCCTCAATATGTCATTTCAATTGGGCAAAATACCTCAGTGGAAAAGGACAAAAATGATTGCCTCATGGAAATCATCTCGCACAGCTTGATAGTCTCAAATCACATGTATCAAATTGACAGCTGTTTGGGGGTACACAAGAGACCTCACATTTGAAATCTAATGTAAGGAGAACATTTCTTAAGTCTTAAATAGGACAAAGACAAGGCAAAGACAGGTCTTCCAGATGAGGAAGACCATTAGCAAGAGGTCATAATAGAGGTCATAATAGGGGTCATAATGGCATCCAGAAGGTTGTTCAGGTACAGAATTTTTAAAAGGATATAGGCGGGCAGAGGAACTGTCCCAAAAGCATGATTGGGAGTAGATCAATATATCATGGTTACACTTGTAACTGCAGAAGTAGGACCAGGACCATGATTGGGAAATATACATTATTTCAGACAGAAGAGCTTACAAGATTGGTCCAGGGCCTTCAGAACAAGGCAGTCAGGGAACGGCCCATGACTACATGGCCATGATTAAGGTGAGATCCATCAAGAACACTGCCTTGCAAGCCCCCAAAGGAAATTGCTCCTGGGTGAGCTGGAGATAATTCAGCCTCCAGTGCACGCTGCCTGAGAGTATTTGCATCCTCGGCAAATGGTCAGAAGGATCAATGGAGACTTTATCCATGTGAGGCTCTACAAATTAATTTTGGCTTTTCACTGTCATCCATATCCTTCTGTAAACAAGGTGCTCAGAATTTAAACTCAACTGCAGCGTAAACAGCATAAAACCCACATCCTACGTCCAGGGCCTTCAAGTCATTTCTGAGTCAGAGTAACCCTAAAGGTCAAAATAGAACTGTTCCTTGGGGCTTCTGAGGCTGTAAATCTCTACCAGAACTGGAAGTATCATCTTTTGCCCAATAAGTGGACGTTGGGTAGAACCACCAACCTTTAGGCTAGAGACCAGAAAAGACAGGAAAATATACCAGATGCAAGGAACCTATTCAGAAAACAAAACAAGATTGTAGATGTGATCACTAACGTACAAAACCTCCTGGAATCCACCAAATGATCAGTTATGTTTTAGACAGGGTCAAATTACCAAAAGAGCCAACACTGTTCAGTACTGAACACAACACTTTAACTTTTAAAGAACTATAGGCAAGAAGTGATCAAATAAAGCTGCTCAGTCCCCAAGAGGTGCGTGTTTCCTAATGCCTCTTTCACTAATGGTCACGAAGACAAAGCAGATCAGAAAGAACTCTGCAGGTGGATTCAGAAGCCCCAGAGAAATACAGATAGGTGCCTACTCCCACAGCTCAGGGGGCAGGTCTACTAAAAAGGTGTACCACCCTAGCATACTAAATAAACACCCAAACTCACAAGAAACGAACTCAGGACAGTTAGGGCAGAATAGAACTATTGAAAAGGCTTTCTGAGCCTGAAATTGCTACAGAAGCAGACTGCCACACCCTTCTCCCGTCAAGTGGCTGGTCGTTCTAACCATCTACTTATCAGTTAAACCCAAGATACCAAATCAAGAAAAACCATCGTGATTGTGGAGGACAGAGTAGAAATGGAGGAGAACTCGTGGAATGTGAGGTTTTGGAATGGATTCCGGATACTGGTGCTACATGATTTCTGCTTCCCTTTGTAAATGATCGTGTGCACCGTGAAGATACTGTCTGTTACAGCTACAAATGTGTCCGGCAAGCATATGTTGATGTCCTAACCCACATAATTGGGATGGTGTCATAGTGTAAGAAAAGGGTCTTTCTTTAAAGATATCAGTTAAGCCATACCAGAGTAGGGTTGGGTCTTAGTCCTAATACCATCTGAGTAAAATTTTATGGAAGGGCAGGAGAGACATGCAGAAAATCACAGCCAGGAGAAAGATAGCACTGGAGGATGTGCCAACAGCCAAGGATTGCTGGCAGCCTTTAGAAGCAAGGTTGGAGGCACTGGATTGTTCCCCTCTCAAAGCCCTTCAGAGGAACTAACTGAGCCAAGACTCTGATTTGGACTTCTAGACTCCAGTACTATAAGAACATTACTTGTTGTTTGCTCCTTAAAGCCATCTACTTCTTGTAACCAATGCTGCTACTCCTTCATTTTGTAACGGCAGTCCTCTGAAACCAAGACTGTCCACGTTGCCCGTGTGAGTGCCAGTGCACCTGCACATGCATAAAGATGCCAATTTGCTGGCCAGGAGAGGCGTATCCCCTGCCCCCTTCATTTAGAGATCTCTTGAATTAAAAGGGACCATGTAAAAATTTTTGAGAAATGACTTCATATAACTTTCTATGACACGACTACTTATTCACCTGGACATGTTAAGTTGTTGAGGACAAAACATGTATGGGCTCAGCTTATTTATAAGGATAAACCAGGATACCATAGGAAACTAAGAGAGTAAGCAAGTAGGAGGTAAATCAACAAACGTGACGTTGCTCTTGTAGGTGCCGCTGCCGAGTCGGCTCCCACCTATAGCAACACTTGCACAGCAGAAAAGACCCGGCACGGCCTTGCGGCAGCCACACAGCTGCTCCCGTGCCTCTGCCAGCAGCCACAGCCACGGTGCCAATCCGTGTCCCGGAGGGCCTTCCTCTTTGTGGCTGCTTTTCCACCTGACCAAGCATGATGCCCTACTCCAGTAGGTCCAAAGTCAGGTGACGTCTTGCCATCCTTGCCTCTCAGGAGCACTCTGCCTGTACTTCTAAGACAGCCAGTTTGTCCTTTTAGGAGTCTGTGGTATTTTCCATAGGATTCCCCAGCGCCACCATTCAAATGCATCCGGTCTTCTGCACTCCATATCACACCTCCGCATGCATACGAGGCACATGAAAATGCCATGTGCGAGAATTATGGTCAATTCATCCTTGTGCTTACTGACTTCAGCACAAATGAGACAAAGAACACTCATTAGAATATTGATATTTGTGTCACAACATGTATACAATTAGTCTAACAGAAAATACAAATAATTGGCTGCAGAGTTATGCTTGAGTCGAAATTCCAAGATCTAGTATATAACTGGAAAACATACGGCCATCGAATTTCTATCCATTTTTCCTCTTTTAGTTCTTTGCATAGCTCTGTAAATCCTATCTGGTTTGTCAAATCTTGGTTTCTAAAATTGAATACATTTCATCTGAAAAAATAGACAGTTGCGATGGGCAGATAAGAGCATGAGGGTAACGAGGAATAAATATTTCACGTTTTCATTATATCTGGAGGCAACGGGCACGAAAACTAGCTTCTACGTCTAAATTGAATATTTATGAATAGCTCCAAATTATGTAGATTTACAATGGAGATTGCCTAATACACTCCCATTGGTGTCTGACGTCTTAAATACGGAGAGAGTCAGGTCCTCTTGCTGGTGCTGCTACTAGAGGGCTCAGTCCTTTTATATTATTATGTAAGACTGAGGCAACTCTTATTTCCTGTTTTTCAGAGATCCTATTGCTTCTGCCAAACTGCTCATCCTCTGTTTTTCATTAACTTGTATACAGTACTGCCTTTATTTCAGGATGTTCAAATCTTTATTTTAGCCATTTAACTATTTCCTGCTAATGTAGCATTTAACATGAAATTTATAGTCTATGAACTAGTGCTCACAATTTAATTAACCACTAACACTATTCCTTGCTCAAGAATGCACAACTAATATTTTAACCTAAAACTGTACTTAGAAAACTACAAGATATCTAATGATAAAATTTAAGTGATTCATTTTACAAGCATATATTAGAAAAATAAAATTTAAAGTTATGAGATGACAATATTTTCTTCATGTGTTTTCTGACTTATAGAATATATGTAAATGATGCCTTCACTTTATTAGATAGTTTTATGAGTTTAATTTTCATTATATGTCTGAAAAATTTTCCTCAGTTAAGAGAAATGATGAGATTAATATGAAATTAGAACTCATTTGTCAAAGTCAAATAATTTATGATTGAACGAAGATTAGAAGGTGAAAGAATCTCTCTGTGATTCAGAGCAGTGCATAAACAACTACATTCACAGGACCTTGTGACAGAACAAAGGTGCCCGGATTCCTGTGGGTGCCATGGGTTAAGCATTGTGTTACTAATGGCAAGGTTGGTGGTTCAAATCCACCAGAAGATTGGCAGGAGAAGGATGCTCCTGCGAGCACTGGTAAAGATTTATAGTCTCAGAAAGCCTACGGAGGGTCACTTCCTTGATGGCAGTCAGTTTGGTTTCGGTGGCTGGTATAGAACAGGAGGCCTGGTGGTGCAATGGGTTACGGGTAGGTCTTCCAACTGCTCGGCTGAGCAGTACAAACTCCCCAGCCACTCTGTTGGAAAAGGTGGGGCTGTCTGCTCCCATCATAACGATGGCCTTGGAAACGCACTTATGTATGGTCTCTAGGAGTTAGAATCGACTCAGTGGCAACAGACTTAGATTTGGTTTGGGCTGTAATATAACAGATGAGATAGGAAAAGAATATTTTTCAAGTTTATAAACCTCCATAGACATCCCCAATTAATTAAAGTGACTAATATATGTGCATATTAATATTCATTAATAATTATATATGATATTAAATGATATCATATTGAGGCTTCTAAAAGTTCATGGAAGAATCCTATTGTTTTAAAATTTCATTTTCCACAAAATATGAAGCCACCTCATATTGTGTACCATATAACCAACTAAAGGATTGCAAACATGTGCCTTTCTTGAGATGACATTATTCCTACTAAAAAATATTGGGGAAAATTTATATTGCCTGATTAATCAGTTTATAACAAAATTTTATTCAACAAAACACCCCATTGAGTTAAGTTTTCCACAATTATATTAATACTGGGTTTCTGCATTATTTATTAAATCAGTTTTATTTTTCCTTCTTGTCTTTAATTTGAGGGTTTTTTGGTAACTTAACCAATTAATTTTATAGCTTGTTCTCAAATAATATATTAGCTCTAATGAAATAATTAGATAGCAATTCAATAAGCTGAAACCTATTTAGTTTTACATTATTTTGGTGCCAAGTAAAAAGTATGTCAGTTTCAAAAGTCGATGTTCAGTGAGGAGAACTCTGACATAATTCGTTGTGTAAAATATAGGGCATTAAAATTTAGCATTTACTCTGAAAAGAGCTGAGGAATATTTTATGTATAATATTATATTCATCCTCCTAAATTCCTTGAGCAGCAGGCATCATAAAAGCAGGCAAATAGCATCTCAGCCATACAGTCAGAGACAACTCAATCAATAACATGTACCATGACATTTGTAAAAACAGGAAAGGACGATAGTCCATTTCAGAGCTCAGTTATAAAGCGAGTCCTCTCTCATTTATCAAGGAAAGTGTGTAATGGCAAGTTCTCAGCAATGTTTTCAGTGGAATAATTGATCTTCCATTAAGCAGAAAGATGATTCTGAGATATTTTGCCCTCTCTGCTTAATAAAAAGGAAAGGTAAGAAAGTTCCTATTTGTCTTCAGCGATCCTATCATGGAGGTGTGCAGCCAATGATATGATTTTTTGTTCTTTGATGCCTGATAACTGATCCCTTCGGGATCACTCGATCACACAGGCTGGTGTGTTCTTCCATGTGGGCTTTGTTGCACACCTCCATGATAGGATCGCTGAAGACAAATGGGTGCATAAGCAAATGTGGTGAAGAAAGCTGATGGTGCCCGGCTATCAAAAGAGATAGTGTCTGGGGTCTTAAAGGCTTGAAGGTGAACAAGCGGCCATCTAGCTCAGAAGCAAAAAAGCCCACATGGGAGAAGCACACCGGCCAGTGCAATCACGAGGTGCCAAGGGACCAGGTATAAGGTATCATGCAAAAAAAAAAAAAAAGATGTGTGTGTATATGTATATATGTGTGTGTGTGTATGTATGTGTATATGTGTGTATATGTACATATATGTGTATATATATATATATATACCATATTAAATAAAGGGGGAAGTGCAGAGTGGGGACCCAAGGCCCAAGTGTCGGCCAATGGAGATCCCCTCATAGAGGGGTCTAGGAGAGGAGATGGGTTAATTAGGGTGCGAGGTAGTACCGATGAAGAACACAGCTTTCCCCCAGATCCTGGATGCTTCCTCCCCACAACTACCATGATCCTAATTCTACCTTGCAGGGCTGGATAGGGCAGAGGCTGTACACTGGTACATATGAGGGCTGGAGGTACAGGGAATCCAGAGTGGATGATACCTTCAGGACCAAGGGTGTGAGGGGTGATGCTGGGAGAGTGGAGGGTGAGTGGGTTGGAAAGGGGGAACTGATTACAAGGATCCACATGTGACGTCTTCCCTGGGAGAGGGACAGCAGAGAAGGGGGGGAAGGGAGACTCTGGATAGGGCAAGATATGACAAAATAACAATGTATAAATTACCAAGGGCACATGAGGGAGGGGGGAAAGGGGAGGGAGGGGAAAAAAAAGAGGACCTGATGCAAGGGGCTTAAGTGGAGAGCAAATGCCTTAAGATTGATTGGGACAGGGAATGTATGGATGTGCTTTATACAATTGATGTATGTATATGTATGGATTGTGATAAGAGTTGTATGAGTCCCTAATAAAATGTAAAAAAAGAAAAGAGGAGAAAAAAATGATTAGGGCAATGACTGTACAGATGTGCTTTATACAATTGATGTATGTATATGTATGAACTGTGATAAGAGTTGTATGATCCCCTAATAAATTGTTAAAAAAAAACAGAAAGTTCCTATTAATTTAAGATTTAGGACTACGTGGATGATGACCATGTGGTTCTCTGTGGCCTTAACGAATAAGAACAGTGCATGGTCAGGAGGTTTCCACGGTGAGAGGAGGTCATCTTGGGAGCAAGGGACTCCTTCTATTGTCTCACATACTTTGGACATGGTAGCAGAAGAAAGCAGTCCCTAGAGAATGACATCATGCTTGGTAAAGTCAAAGGTCAGTGAGAAATGAGGACGGCCCTGGATGAAAGGTCATGGCGGCATCAGGGGCGGCCACAATGGGCTCAGACGTAACACGCTTTAGGAGTGTAGGGTACAGGAACAGGTAGTGTTTGTTTCCCGCAGGGTTGGGATGAATAGATACTGATTGACGGCACCTAATAAGAACAACGAGCAGAGGTGGGAGTCATGACCGAGTGAGAAGCATTTTAACCGTTATCGTTGGGTGAGAACTTCTACATTATTCTAGACAGTCTTTTCGGTTTCATACTTTACAATGTGTTTCATCCTCAGAACATCACCAAGCAGACATCACATTTTCCAGATGAGCTATCATGGCTGCTACCAGAGGTTAGATATCACCTTAAGATCATATCTACCATCGGTGGTAGAGCTGGGAAATGGATTATTTCAATGATCATTTCTTAACCACTACATCGACTTTCTGTTTTCATTATAGTAGAATCTGTAGGACTATACTCAGAAATTTGTACTTTCATAAAATTCCATGGAAACTTAACTATAACCCTTTGCTTTGGCAAATGTGCAATTTTAAGAATACTGCTCATTGCGTTCGAGTGATTGCTGACTCCTAGTGACCTCGTTGCCCTTGTGATTTTCCAAGGTTTTAACTCTTCACGGGAGGAGAAAGCCATGTCTTTCTCCGTTAGAACAACTGGTGGTTTCAAACTGCCGACCATGCAGATCGCAGCCCAACGTGGACTAGGCATCACACATTTTAATTCAGTGGGATACTACTGGTTAGATTAAAAGTTGTAGCACATTTAGAGGTCTTCAAGAGCCCAGGTTCAGAAGTAATGTCTACTCTCTCCTAAATAAACTATCCTCCTGAACGGCCCTGGTGCACATGTAGTAAAATGGAAAGGTTAGACAGCAGCACAGGTTTGGAATGGAACTTCTATATACTCTACCTAATAAATCAAATTATGTAAGTGGGGCTTGGCAGCAGAAAATACCAGGGCATATTTCTGTTGGCTGAAACTACCATCTTTGTTAGAAAAGCAACTCAGAAAGGTTTATTTCCTGCACGTTTGTAAGGTTGCTTGGAAAACCTGTTATGCAAAATTTGACTTCATTTAAACTTGGAAGACATTAAATTTGTTATCTTCATTAAAATCCAGGCTTATGTTTCTATCTAAATTTAAGACTTAGCAGCTCATTAACAAAACAATTTATTTTAAATGATTGTACTTAACATCAGTTTAAGAATATTCATTTTTACTGATCTAAGAAGATGTTTTCTATACATAGGTGATAAATCAGATTTTAAAAGTATTCTGGTGACAGATAACGAAAAAACACCGAAAATAGTATCCCTGATGTTGTTACTGTTGTTAGGGGCTGTGGAGTCAGGTCTGACTTACAACACCCCTAAGAACGGCAGGAAGAAATACTGCCCGATCCCGTGCTGTTTACACATATGTCGTCATGTTGACAGGTAGGAGAGCATCAAAACACCCACACCTGTTGCTGTTGAATCAGTTCTAATTCCTAGTGACTCTATGGGGCCGGCTAGAACTGCTCTACGTGGCCCTGGTTTCCATGACTGTAAATCTCTACAGGAGCAGACTATAGCACAGTGGTTTGACTCTGGGCTGGAAGCCAGGAAGGCTGTCAGCTCAAAGTCACCAAGGTTTTCTTTTTTCCAATGAAATAGATGGTAGCTTTGAACCAGTGACCTTGCAGTTAGCAACCTAATCCTTACCTGATAGCAACACTACTGGGTAGAGGCAAAAATAGAGCTGTGGAGTCCGACATAGCCCTACTCTTTGCAGCTCTGTATGTCCTACATGTGTCATAGCATGGTCTGCAACCCGAGAGTATGACTTTCATGAAAAGAATGGTTTAATCAGTCGCAGTTTCCATCAACTGTATCACTGGCACTAGATTTTTAATATTCTAATTTAGCTACCAAGCCATGGTACTCTCCATTGCCTCATATCCATGTGGAAGTTGGACACTGAAGGAGGAAGACCATAAAGAAGAAGAGATGCATTTCAATTGTGCTGGAGAACGATATAGAAAACACCGTGGACAAACCTGTCTGTGTTAGGAGAAGGCCAGAGTGCTCGCTCCTTACGGGCAAGGCTGGCAAGACTTCATCTTACATACTTTGGGCATATTGTCCACAGTGACCAGGCCCTGGAGAACGACATCACGCTTAGTAAAGAGAAAGGGTGGCGTAAAAGAGGAAGGTCCTCAATAAGATGGAGCGACACAGTGGCTGCATCGTTGGCATCAGACATAAGAACAGTTGTGGGGATGGCGCGGGACCATGCAGTGCTTTATTCTGTTGTGCATAGGGTCCTTATGGACTGGAGCTGACTTGATGGCACCTGACAACAACAAGTCGAATCTTTTCTCTCTTGTTACAAGAAGCAAAAAGAAATTTCAAAATGAAACAAAAGTCACAAGGCATTTCTAACTCAGCATTTTAACCCAATCAAGCAAGATGAACCAGCATGCAAGTTTACTAAGGTGAGACTTGAAGGATAGTCACTAAGACTGTTAATGATAGTCACCAGAAAATAAAATAGGAGGCTTTTTTTTAAAGTTCATGAAAATGGCATTAAGGGATAAGGGAATTTTTTGTGTGAATTTTTGAAGCCCCTTAAAGGAGTCAAAGATATAATGTTATTTCTTATTGTACATATTTTACAAAAATATGTAAATATAAAATATATGCTTGGACAACAAAATTCAAATATTAGGAAATTTCTGGTCCAAACAACTGAAACCACATGCAATCCTTACATATAAATGACTCTTCTGTTCAAATGATATTTTTACCAACACATAGTGCTTTCTGCTACTATGACAAGACATTATATATTTTTATATCCTTTCATAAATTTTAACACAGGACCTTAAAAACTCTAAGTATGCAACCAGCACAGGGGAAATTCAGAGATAGACAGATAGATAGATAGAGATAGAGAGAGAGAGAGAGAGAGAGAAAGAGAGAGAGAGAGAGAGAGAGAGAGAGAGAGAAACTGTTAATTTATAGATAAATGAAGATTTCTAGACTAAAGATTATAAAGTGACACTTCAATCTTTTATTTTGATAGGTAGATTGGGATCATCATGAGCTGGTGTGGACTCAATGGCAACTACCAAAAGCATAAAGTTTAGAAGTAAACTTGATGGACTACATAGGGCCATGCAATCAGCCATGTACCACAGAACTCCAGAAGCATCACTGAAACAGAGAACCCAACGTAACGAACTCTCAATGGAGTCTTGCCACATTGCTACCTAGGTTTGAGAGACTGAAAGAGGGAAACCGTTATCAATCTGAAATGCTGTTTATCTGTCATTTCCAGTAGTCAATATTCTTATTTTTGCTCTCATACCTTCGTTACCACCCTTTACTGTTATTATTCTATGACCCGTCATGAATACTAGTGAATAAGCAAGGCAAATCTGAAATACACTCTCTCCAACTTTGTATGTTAACAAGCACAGAGCATCAAAGAAATTAAGCTACACTCCTAGTTTCAGGGAGATTGAGTCCCAGGGGAATAATTGTTGGCACTGAAATCCTTTCACAATCCATTCTACTAATGGAAACTTTGTCAAATGGAAGAGTCTCACTTCTCTGTCAATCAGAATCTTTCATATGTTGAATCCAAGAATTTGTTTTGGCAAACTCCCTAAGTGATACTGAATGGATCTCACCAGAATCCCTGGGAATAATTACTATGATACTTTAACTTTCCCACAGGAAATGGGCTATCTTCTATGATGTTCAGATCTGATTTAAAATTTATAGTGTGCTTACATTTGGAAATTGTCTTCAAACGAAGGGCACTATTGTAGGCATTTTCTCTGAGTCGCATTGAGCTGTACACTAATTTAGAAGATCAAGATTTCAGTGTCTTGGACAATTTGTCAATATTCATAGTAAAGAAGTTAGTCCATCTAATTTTATATGGTATACCACTAACATAAAAATCATTTAAACAACTTTATATTCATGAATGTCTCACTTCATTTTTTTCTCAATTTACTTTCCATTTCTAAATACAAGTTTAAATGGCCACAAATGTCTTCCTCATTTTCTGTCAGAGCGACCTGCATTCCGCCCCTCTCCACTCTGGCAGCTCCGCATGTTTGCTTCTATAAGTTAAGCATGTTTGCTTCTATAAGTTAAGCATGTTTTCTTCTATAAGTTAAGCATGTTTGCTTCTATAAGTTAAGCATGTTTGCTTCTATAAGTTAAGCATGTTTGCTTCTATAAGTTAAGCATCTGTATCTGACAGGACATAATTGCTACAGATGATGATCTTTGGAAGTTCATCAGCTTTTGAATACTCTTCATGAAAGCTTGCTCAGAATTAAATGCAATACTTTTTTCAATTGTATATACAGATATCATAAATATATAAATGGAAAGTTTCCTAACATCTCAACTCCATTTCTTCTGTTTTATCTTGTTAGTTTAATATTTTAACTGAAATGTAAAGAAAATATTCTAAATCTTCATTCTGTTATTGACATATCAGTTACACAACCAACATTTTATCGTCAAAATGTAAGTTGGTATTCTTTTGCCTATGTTACTCACTGACAAAAGTATTAAATAGGACAGTCTCTTAATAAGGCAATGTGTTACAAGCCATATGTTATTTGGTAAGGAATATTATATATATGCAAATGTGACTATCATAACTAGGTGATGAAGGAAGAGTTGTATTATCTAACTGAAATTCACAGACTCTATCAATTAGAAAAAAAATCTTAATCAAATATAGAAAGATGTTAATCCCTATTAAATCTAAATAGTGGATCTATATTTCTTTGTGCATTGTATTTTACCAAGTGTGAAATATCCCATAGTGCCCCAAACTGGTCTCAAATATTTGATATGATATTTATTTTAACAAATGTCAACATGTCATATTTCTATAGCCATAATATATATAATATGCTGTTAATTCTGGAAAAGTTATTTACATCCCAATTCTGCATCTACCAATGAAAGTTGCCAAGACCAATGGCATATAAAAATGAGGGAAATAGAACTTCCCCATGACACTTACCTCATAGATATTACTTATTTTCTTTTTTCCTTTTAATGTTTGAAAGAGATTTCCTTGGATAAAGACAGTGAATGTTTTAAATTAAATAATAATCATGCCTGTAAATCACTTACATGATAGGTTGACTACGTGTTGGCTGTCACCTTTTGAGTAAGTGTCCATGCTTTCATACTAAGGCCTGAGTCGACCAGCAGGAAATAACTTCTGTGATGCAGATAAAAGGCTTCTGTTACTCACGCCTGGCTACAAACTGATTAAACTCTAAACATTGTTATGAGTGTCTAGTTTTTTGTGAGTCATTTAAACATACAATTTTACTTTTTGAAAAGAGGTTAATGGTGACTTCTTGCTTTAAAGTTTTCATGGAGTTTGTAGCAATTTTATTGTAATAAGGAAAAATATCCCATTTTTAATTTTTCTAGAAAATTTCAGTTTGGTATGAGTATTTACCGTGTGAAGCTAAAATAATGCCTTTCCCTCTCCTGTCTTTTTCCATAAACAAAGGTCCCAGTGCCAAGATCAAATTATGATGCATGGTAAAATTATATATTCCCTTCTTTTTAAAACAGAAATAGCAATGCCAAGTTCAGTTTGTTCCATTGGTCTCATGCCAAATAAATAGCAAAAATAGTGACAGGGCTTAAAAACAAGTTTTTATTAAAGTTGTTATAGAAATTACAGATAATTGAGGTGTGTAACCAAGATTGCTCCTGGAGTTAAAAAGCCCGGTGATAATGGAATAGGAAAGAAGAAAAGTGTGTTAGACAGGGTTCTCTAGAGAGACAAAACCAGATTGCTAATAATTATATATATATATTTATACAGATAGATAGATATATAACACAAGAAATGAACAGTTAAATTATATACAGAGAGATAGATATATAATACAAGAAATGAACAGTTCGATTATAAAGCAGTACAAATGGCTCAGTGCAACTCACTCCCACGAGAGAGTTGTGAGACACTTGCAGTCCTTCAAGTCTTGAGGGCTGGCAGGTAGTCCTCTGTACAGAGAATCAGGCTATCATGGCACAGGCAGCAAACAGGAAGGCAGGTCACTAACAGTCAGTCCCCAGCTCAAGAGATGTAAATTCCAATTGTGTGGCAAAGCAGGTCTTAAAGGGACCTCAAATTACAGAGACACAGTCCACCGGTTATGTGTCTCACAGGTAGTGTAGTTTGCAAATTGAGGCACAGAACAAGCAAGGCAGCCGCACACTGCTCCAATGATCAAAGAGCGAGAGACAAGAAAGACGAGGCTCATTGAGCCATTTATCTCTCCCCCTTCAATTAATCCCACATGTGTTTATCACCCAGGTTGGCACAATAAACTAACTACCTCAAAAAGGAAGGGAGGAAGGAGTTACATGGGCCATAGAATTGGAAACATATTCCTATACAGAGAAGTACCTATTGAAATATTAGCTTCCCCTTTATTAATGCCAACATGGAAAATTCTGTCTTAGATCCAGTGTAATGAAATGCTGTCTTAAAATACAGTATCGTGAACTTGAAAGTGAGGGACTCTCACTTTGCCTGTATATTTATGCAGAGTTGTCAGAAAGCAAAGCTTAGTAGGAGAAAACATTTTGTTACACTCTAGAAATAATATCACTAGCTTTTCGATAGTGTCTCTATCTTATCATGGATGAAAAGACATTTCTTAAAGATCTACTCATTTAGTCAAACTAACTTGAATAAACTCTAAGTTCACAAAATCTACATTCTTTTCATTTACTTTTGAAATATTTATTGAAAAGTCATCATGTTCTAGATTGCTGTAGTCGGTATAAAATAAGATTCAATTCTGAACTAATGCTATTTTGCAAGGCTAAAATATTTCTATATCCAGAGATAACACTTCGCCATCAAGAAGAAAGGGCGACTTTTAGTACTTAAAATTCACATACTTAGAAAATAAAAAGAAACGCCTAAAAATAAAATTAAAATGCAGCAAGCAACCCCAAATTTTGAGGTAGTCTTTTGAGAATTAGTAACAAGTTGTGGCACCAAGTGACTGTAAACTTATGTGTAACCTCGCGGAATAAAACTGATGAGAGGGCATGCCAAATTCCTGAATAATCTTCCTGAGAATCAAAGGGCTTTCACATGTGCTTCTAGCCTCAGCAATAATGGGCTGCAATACCTATGTCCTCACCTGGCTTTGGCAGGTAGTCCTTTCTCGACGTACAAGCCACTTCCCTCCTGGGCCTCTTTGGAATCATTTTTTACAAAGAAAGTCTCTCCACTCCTTTGTCATCAATCCTTTGAGACTAGAGGCTCTTACATATGTGTGCACCTCTTGGTCTTCCCGACTGACCACTTTCCATTACTTTTGAAATTCCTATGCCAACTATTGCAATACCCACAATTGCATGTTGAGGCTGTCTTTTCCCTTCCAAATCCATCTATATATTGAATTGCATACGCACTTGTGTATCAATGGTATTGTATGTAAAAAAATGTTCTGTAGACTTGGGGTTAACGTGAGGAGAAAAGAACTCGACTACAAAACTCTAAAATGGAAGTAGTTGTACAAATTCCAAGTGTGAGTGGTCACCCCGGCTCATCTAAACATAGAACCCAGAATTGGCAAGCAAACTCTCTTGATTCAAGTTTGATAACCTGCAGGTTTCCAATAAGTACCAACTCATCTGAAGCACTCAGAATGTTCCAAGAACTGGTCCTTGCATAAAACATCACCACAAAATAACAACTCTGTGATCTAGAAAATCAAACTTGACAAGAAACACAGATTCTGTATTTTTGAGATCATTTCAGTTCACTCAGAGCTCTGTCATTCCAGGATTCTGTTTTGTGATCATCAGCACCCGTTTCTTCGGGTTGCTTCCGTTTATATGATGGTTGCACTCAATGCTAAATGGGAAACTCCCTTCACCGCCGATGAGACGAGAACTTCCTAACAATCACTGTTTTCACAGTAGGAAACTTAAGAAGAAGAAAGCATGCATCTGTGCAAGGGATGTTAAGGAGCCATCACTTCACTTGGCCCTTTTCTTTGTCTGTTAAGGAAGGGGAATGGAGCATCTCAAACACAAATAATCCCAATCGATTTTCCCACCTCTCGGTAGCTGGTTTGCAGTTCGTGTGGACTCGTCCATGTCTCTGCGTATTTATTGTTAGAGTGTATGTGACTCGGCAAGGCTCAGCACACAGGAAGCTGAGCTCCGAAGAAGTGAAGCAATAAGTCAAGGAAGGTGAACCGGGACCTGTGTTTGTTTGTTTGCTTTCTGCCTACCCATTCTTTCTTTCCAGTTTGCACTGCTGCTTCTTAGTTTTATAATTTTAGAGTTATATTCCTCTGGACTATTGGATTTGAGTCAAAGCTGATGCAGTTTGGTTTTTAGATGTTGATGCAGAAAACAAAATAAAACAAAAACATTCCCTGAGAAATCAATCCTGCTTGAGATTTTATCTAGGGAGGTGATATATTATGAAGAACCTTATCATAAGATAGAAATGTGGCTATGCATCACCAACACAAACATTTATGCAATATATGGAAAAATGTCTAAATGAATAAAGGGCTCATTTGTATGGGTAAAATAAAATTATAGTAATGCCTATACTATAAATAAAATTATAATTCTATATTAGAAATCACTGCCTATAAATAAGACCTGGTTATGTATTAATATGATCCTAAATAAAAATATGGTCTCTCCCCAAAGTTCTAGAAGTCATCCCAAAAGGTACTGCATTTTTATTTTTGTTCTTGTTGGTACACCAAAATAGATGTCCAGGTTCATGTTGAAGGATAAATCACTTCCCACAATCTTTTGCCTTATGTCATGCTTTGCAGTTAGCTAAGCTTCTAACTCTGCTTTGGCCTTCACCTCTCTGAGGATTTGCTCTAGGCCATATATCCTGATCTTTATGTCTCCTACAAGAATCTGATTATATTCACCATAATCACAGTTTTATCTGTAACTAGAGTAAAAATAAAAAAAGTCCAGCACAGTATTTCTCATTTATAGTGTTTTCACAATTGGAGAACATGATTTTACTCTATGCCATAGATTGCTGAAATTCAGTTAAAAATCATTTCCCTTTATCAGCTGTTGCAAATCAAACATAAAACGAATAACCCTGAAATTAGCATATATTTTCCTTTGATTCTAGCAAGTGGGTGGCAAAAATTTCAGAGTTCCAAAAGTTGGTTGACAGGCTAGGTGCATTATGTATAGGAAATTATATGCAAATAACTCTATCAATATATTCATCATTTTATCTTAATGTGTTTATCAAGATTGCTTAAAAAGAAACCAATGCTGAAATTGAAAAAAAATGGCTATAAACTGTCTATGGTTTAAAGTAATAGGTATTACTATTGCTTTTATTCCTTTCAAAGTATGGTTGTATTAACTTAGTAAATTTAACTCTTGCCTAAGCTATTTAAAGCTCCTGCTGATAAACACCTCTATCCATGGCTGTTACTTTCACGGCTTTGTTTTGAGGCACATGAAGAACCACAGGGTGCTGGTGTGGCAAGAACAAAAGCAGTGCACATGTCATGTGAGTGACATCTGTAGTCCCCAGGATAAGAGGGTCATTCAATAAGCATTAAACGTGTCTACTACTTGATAAACATGGAGGAGACAAAAAATAAAAAGCATGAATGCCGACGGCAATTTCCCCTTTTATTTCTGTAGACTTGTTTGATTCCTGCTCATTGATGTTTTTTTAAAGAGACCAGAACCTTTAATAGAGAGTGACGTGCTCAAGGTCATCTATCAGTTCACTAAAAACACATGTTCCACACAACCACTGCCTGGAGAGAGCCGCATTCTCTCCCTGGCTGCCCCTCTGAGTCATTTTGCTGTGGAAAGACTGATTGTTTTCTCTAGTTTTCTAGGGCATGATTGTACTGTGAGTAAGCTATCGCACAATTAAATAAATATATTCTTTACAGCTGCTGCTTACATTCTGAAAGATGAAGCCTGAAAGCCTGGAAGAATAAATGTTTATAGAAGCATTTTTCCCTTTTTCCTAAAATGAAGTGTCATTGTTAGGCACTAAATACTTATTTACTATCTTCTAGATGCACAGCAGAAGGAGGCCGGTGGTGCCTTAGTGAAGTGCGTGGCTGCTAACCAAAAGGTTGGTGATTCAAGTTCACAGCTGTTGGGAAGGAGAAATAAGTGGCAGTGTGCTTATGTACAGATGACAGCCTTAGAGACCTTCTGGGGCCATTCAACTCTGTACTAAAATGTCGCAGCCAGTTGCAAGTCAGAATCAAGCCAAGGGCACACAATAAGGACAGCAAGGAGATTAAGCTGTGGTCCCAGAGGTTTTCTTCCCAGGGGACACTACAATGTCGGTAAACTTTGGTTAGCACAGCCCTGCCAAGGAAGTTGCTACTGAATCTGGTTGGTAGCGGCAGGGGTGCTGGGGACGGCCAAGCAGAGCATGTTCTGTTTGGGTTCTAGCTTTGGGTCTTTGCATGGTTCATGATCATACTGTGTGTCTTCGAGCCACTCTTCTGGTCAGCTCTTTGATGTCATCATTTCTTCCTTTTGTTTTCGTTGCTCGCTGTTGAAGCACATCTCATTCACTTCTGATACCCATGCTGGTCTTTTCTTCCTGCTGTTTGCTTTCTTCAAATATGGTAGCATTGATTGCATCATATAGTTCGCCTGGTCTTCAGTGTTCAAGGTTTCAAATCTGTTGTTGAGATGGTCTCTAAATCCAAGTGACAGATACTCAGTTTGTTCTTTAGCTCTTTGAACTTGTTTTGCTTTTCTTGGTTTTAACTTGAACTTGCACAAGAGTTATTGATGGTGAGTTTCACTATGGACCCCAGTTTTTACGGATGATTATGAGTGTCTCCACCATCTCTTTCGACAGATGGAGTTGATTTGATTCCTGTATGTTCCATCCTGTGAGATCCATGTACATAAGTCCATGTACATAATTGTCATTTACATTACAGAGAAAAGATATTTCCAATGCGTAGGTCACTGGTCTGACAAAATTCTCTATGTAATCTCTGTTATAATTTCTATCATGGAGTCACATTTTCCAACAATTGATCCTTTTAACTTATCAACTTTCTCATTGAAATCACCAGTAATTATCAGTGTATCATGGTTTCACGTTTGGTCAGTGCCAAACTGCAGAAGTTGGTAAAAATGTTCAATTTCTTCATGTTTGGTATCAGTGGCTGGTACATACATTTAAAAAAATCATATTTGTTTGAAAATCATTTAGGAATGCAAACGTGAGAATCTGTTCATCAAAAGAAAAGCAGCAATCATTTGAGGACTAGATATATTACCAAAAATAGTTATTTTTTCAATAAGTAGTCTTAAGTAATTAAACTTTATAAAAAAGAACTATTGGTTCCTGCTACATTTAAATGTTAAGGAGTTTATATATTCACAAAGTTATTATTTTTTTCCCGTAAGACATTCAACTAAATGTTAACTCTCTACTCCCTGAAATTACTTCCTACCACTTTTGAGTATCTAATGAGAACAATTTTCTAATGCTTCTTTTAATTTATCATTGGAAAACTTCTCTCTAAGAGGTTAAAGGGTGTGTGTGTCAGATTTCCTTCTCAGGATATCAGTCTGGATTTCATTTGGTATTGCCAGGAATACTGCCAAATAAAGAGTTCTTCATGCTGCTGAAAGTTTATTTAGCCATTAGTATCTTTCCTATATATGGATGAGCTACTCCTTGGGATATACAGTTTAAAAAATAGAAAAAGAAAAATCAGTGATGAAGATGTAATTAAAATGACAAGTTGGGTTAGATAAGAGAGTTACTTAGAATAGAGTGAAATAAGCCAATCTAAATGAAAACCCCTTGGTGAGTCTAAACAACAGTCATATGGAATTAAGTGTTGGAGTGATCGAGTTGAAACACAATCTGCATTTTCTATACAGAGATTTGATCTGAAATATGTATGTTGTTACCTGTGATAAGCACATATGATACAGTTCTGGAAGACTATGCAAATTTGAGAAAATTATTTATTTCTTGAGCACCTTGGGGGAAAGACTTGCGAGCTTAACTATCTTCTGATAAGGGTATTAATATGAACAGCCTGGGACCCTAAACCATGATGCCTTTTAAATTCAATTTTATTTATTTTTTGATGTTAGAACCTAAGGCTGCTTTTAGATGACATTATATGATGCTTGAAGGCTAAATTTGTTTTCCTCTAGTTGGACTTTTTAAAAGCTATAAAAATGACTGACATATATTTCTGCTTTACAATTCAATGCAACGTAGATTAAACTATCTCTTGCTGACTGCTCACTCACATTGGAGACAACTCCCTGCTTTTACTAGACTTTTTTGTTGCTGGTCCCGCCCTCCCTCTTGATACTTAAAATGGACAGCAATGAAACTTGTACTCTATGGTTTTTTCTACCCTTCAAAGTTTTCTACTATTACATCCTCAATGCTATTACATGCTTTCTCTTCTCTAAACCAGGCGTAAAACATTCCTTTCTTTCTAATATCTATTTCTTTTCAGTCTCTCTTTTTTCTCTTTCTTTTTTTACGTCTATAGTTCATGTGGCCTCCATGTGGTAACCCTTTACCATCACATGTTTTGCTTAATTAGGAATGCTTATTGCCCTAACTTCTCTCTCTTTAAAAAAAATCATTTTATTGGGGACTCATACAATTCTTATCACAATCCATCCATGCATCCATTGTGTCAAGCACATTTGTACATTTGTTGCCATCAACATTCTCAAAACATTTGCTTTCTACTTGAGCCCTTAGTATCAGCTCCTCATTTTCCCTCTCCCTCTCCCTCTCCCTCTCTTTTTCTATAGTAGTGGCTCCACTTTGTTCCTCAAGCTCCTTCATCTGGACGTTCTCCTGGCTGTATCCTGAGGCTTGTTTCAGAATGGTGTCCCTGGGTGGTACAAATGGTCAACGAGCTTGCTTGTTAAGTGAATAATTGGAGGTTCCTGTCCACATAGAAACTCCTCCAAAACAAAGAGAAATTGTCTGACAATCTGGGAAATCTTCCACAGAGAGCAGTTCCACTCTGACCCACTGACACTTATCAGGATGCCAGGAGTCAGACTCAACTTAGGAACTTAAGAGCAGCTGGTCCTAGTGTGTTTCAGTATGTGGCCAGCTTTTCTGAATTTAGTTGAGGAGTGGTGACGGATTATAGGGTGGAAAGAGCAAAACACATTAACAGGTGAAAAAACGGATTCATGTGGAAGAATGGACAGTCCCATTCCTTGACCTATACTATAATTTTCAGTTCTTACTCAGGCCATTCTATGAATTTTCAGAATGTTCTTCTCTATCCTGATCCCCTACCCACCCACCCTCATGGGTTTTTAAAAGACATCTCACTTTAGCATAAAAATAAATTTCACTCCCTTCCATTGTTAGCTGTTTCTTTAGACATTAAAAAAATTCCTCCAAGAGACTTGTTTATTCTGTCTTGCACTATTTCTTAATTTCTATATCCCACCACTTCTTCACGTTCAAAACACATTCTCAAAGTGAGGTAGATGAGGGTGGTTCTGAACTCTGTTCCCTCCTCTGCTTACTCATGCCTGAAAATGGGATATGTGAGTAATATGTAACCATGGGTTGTATAATATTATAGTTATGTTTAAAACAAGATACATCAGGGACAGCTAGACACACACTCACACCTGCATTTTAGTGATCCATGATCTAACTGTATTATCAGCAACTGAACTCAAGCAACATATGCCATTTTAGTGCATTCAGGGGAAATACATCATGAAACTTTTAGTGACTGCAGGGCATTAATGTTTTACTGTAAGTCACAATTTTTACAAAAAGAAGATACCACATATTCTATAAGGAAAATAAGTCAATTAATTTAATTGCTTCTACAATTGACAGAAAATTCTGTAAATTTCCTATACTGAGAAATTGATTTTTACTAATTTTAATTTTAAGAGCTGCTATTTCAGTTTTGATGTTTATTTTATAATAAATACTTATTTATTATAATAATAAATAAAGCTTATAAAGCTTATTTATATAATAAATATTTATATAATAAATTTATATAATAAAGCTTATTTATTATAATAATAAATAAAGCTTATTTCATAATAAATACTGTATTTTAGGTAAAAATGAAGATGTCATAAAGGAAAATGTCATGATCAAGAAAAAATACAATTTAAACTTTTTTTAACTTTTAGATAGACCTTTCATATTTAACATGCTATAATTACAAATGATCTTTTTACTCTCTCTTAAAAATTCTTCCACTGTTTCATTACAATTAACCTGCTGAACAATATCAATTTCCATATATCATAAGGATAATGGATGGAGTCTTCCTTGAATCGATGTTGTATGCCAGGGCCTTTAAGTCTTTTTAGGAATGAAAGTACATGGTCTGCTGTGTCATTTAGGCCTTAGAGTTAGGAACACATTTCAAGCAATTTTAGCATTGGAAATATGTATCGTATTTTCGTCCATCTTGGAATCACACACGTCTACAATAATAAAACTTGTCTTTAGAGAATCTGTGAATATAGTTCTCATGTAAGGATGCAATTGCTGAACTTCTCTGTAAAAGTTTGTGTTTAATTTGTTCTATTAAACTGGCATTCCATGATGCTCACCTTCCCAACATGATCACTGAAGACAAAGCGGGTGCGTAAGCAAATGTGGTGAGGAAAGCTGATGGTGCCTGGCTATCAAACCATTTAGAATCTGGGATGTTAAAGGCTTGAAGATAAACAAGTGGCCATCTAGCTGAGAAGCAACAAAGCCCACATGGAAGAATCACACCAGCCCATGTGATCATGAGGTGTCCATGGGATCAGGTATCAAATATCAAAGACCCAAACAAAACAAACAAACAAAAATCCTATCAATGGAATGAGGGGGAGGGCAGAGTGGAGACCCTAAGCCTATCAGCAGTCAATTAGACACCCCTGTCAGAAGGGCCACATGAAGAAAAGAACCAGTCAGGGTGCAGTATAGCACAGATGAAACACACAACCTTCCTTAATGCTTCCCCCATGCCCTCCCCCACTACCATGACCCCAATTCTATCTTACAAAACTGGCTAGACCAGAACATGTATAGTGGTACAGATAAGAGCCCACAACATAGAGAATCTAGAACAGATAAACCCCTCAGGACCAATAAGGGAAGCAGCAATACTAGGAGGGTAAGGGGGGCGGGTGGGGAAGTAAAGGAGAACCAATCACAATGATCAATATATGCCCCTCCCCCCCATTCCAGGGGAATGGACAGCACAAAAGTGGGTGAAATGAGACAGCGGTCAGTGTAAGACATGTAAAAAAAGGAATAATTTATAAATTATCAAGGGGACATGGAGGAGTGGGGTAAAGGGGTGGGGAGGGGGAATGAGGAGAGGATGCCAGGGGCTTAAGTAGAAAGAAAATGTTTTGAAAAGATGATAACATGTACAGATGTGTTTGACACAATGGATATCTGTATGGATCATGATAAGAGCTAGAAGAACCCTCAATTAAAAAAAAAAGTTTGTGCTGAAGTGCTCCTTCTGAATGTTGCCCCTGGGTAAATGCCACTCTACAGACCTCAAGGCTGCTGGGTTAATCTTAGGTACCTCACTGGCATGATTGTTTTCTTTAAGCATCGATTGTTTGGCGAAAATGGACACATACGGGTAGCTTATTTTCAGCCCTAAAGGGTGACCACAGGCCCTGTTAATTTTTTTTAGTGAATTTGAGTTTTGCTCCATATTTCTCTCCCACTCAATCCAGGGCTTTCTAAAGTGATCCTGTTCAGACAGTAGTAGCCAGGTATCATCTACCTCATTCTTCTGGCCTCAGGGTCAGGGAGACCTGTGATCACATGGCCCATTAGCCCATTTGGCTAATTGCTTCCAGTTGCACCTTAGATGGTGACTCACAGGCATTGAAGACATCAGTAGTTATTCATGAAGGCTGAAGGCATTGTCTTTGTAAACTCTGTTGTGCCAATTGACTTTGCTGACCTTGGAGATCAGGGTTCTAAGACTCCAGCCCTGAGAGGCTCGTCCCTCAAGGTATTTAGTATGTCTAAGATGTTGTCCTAGCTTTGTCTTCTCCACTATTTCCATTGCTATATTTACAGCAAACGTAAGTACCCATACACAAATATCTCCTGGCACCCCTGTATAAATGTGTGGGTATACGCCTACTCACCATCTCTTACCCCTTCAACCTATATGTTTATTCATAAATCCACTCACAGTTATTGCAGGATTGTGTATATAACAGTATTCACTTTATTCCCTTTAACTCTGTCTGCGCGGTGTTTATAGAACTTTCCTTTGGACAACTGAGAACCATGTTTTCTTGATACCCTACGTAAGTGCTTTGATTTCTTTGTGTGTATTTCCTCCCTGTTCAGAGTTCACTAAAGGCATCCTAATCCGTAGATTGGCATCACTCTTTCTCACTTAACATTGCGTAAAAGGAACTCATCGGGTTGCCTCTAAAGGGGTTTGTGGGAATGGCATTCATGCTTTAAGTCCCCAGTTCTAAACCTTCTCCTCACTTCCCTCCTGCTAGTACTCTATCACCCACGATGCTCTCTGCTTTCTTTCCAGCAACCCTTGCAACAGTTGTCATCCAGTAGGTGTTCAGAAAGTAATTGTAAAGAAACCTGTCACGCATGCAGACAGATCTGGAACACTTTACGCTGTAGGTCTGCACTCACGCTTTGCCCCCTTTGTGTTTCTGAAACCTTAATCCGTCTTAGCAGCTCTAAGACGTTCTTCAAGTTCTACAAAGGAGAAATACAGACTCCTGTGGGAGTCCCCATCAGACTTCGTTTATATATTTAATATTGCATCACACCATCTGTTCATATGTGGATTCGATATAAAGTATTGCTCTCTTTTCAATTGCAATGTGTGAGGTTTTTGAAAGGACTCACTTCGTCGTTTGGCCTTCCCTCCGTGTAAGACATCGTAGTCTCCACATAGTACCGTGAGGCTTCAAAAGTTTATGGAAAGGCTTCATAATTTTAAAATTCAATTTTCCATGAACCTTTTGAAGGCCCTGCAGAAGCGCTTTAAAGAATGCAAACTTTCTCCCACCAAGCTCATTCCCACTCATGGTCACCCTCCATGACACTGTTGAACTGCCCCTGTGGTTTACCGAGGCTGTGACTGCTTATGGCAGTAGAAACTACATCTTTCTTCTATGGGGTGGCTGCCGGTTTCCAGCTACTGACATGAGGATCTGCAGACTAAGGTATAACCCGCCACACCACCAGGCCTCCTAATCATGCTTTAAACAAACAAACAAAACAAAAAACACCACACTGCCAATGCATCGATTCTGATTCACAGCAACCTTATAGACAAGGTACAATGGCCCCTCTGGGTCTCCAAGACTGTTGGAAAGTAGAAAGCCTCATCTTTCTCCCACAGAGTGGCGAGTGATTTTGAACTGCTGACCTGTCAGTTAGCAGCCCAACGCATAACCACGATGCCACCAGGACTCTTTATGCATGCTTCATAATGCTTAAAACCCTGTCCTACCCAAATCAAACGAAACTCTGATAAGATTAAAGCGATAACTTTAAGTATTAATAAAATATTGGTATTTGTGTTCAAATCCAGCATTCCTGAAATTCTCTTTGAAGTGCTGAAAGACTTTAGATATATTACTCATGCAATCTGAGACGGGATCACATATCTAGAACATAAATATAAAGTCTTCTTTGTTATTTTAAGTAGAGATAGGTATTGTGTTGCTTACTTTATCTACCTGGAATTTTCAAAGAAAAATCTTCTTGCTGCTATTGTTTGATATATGTATGTGTGATTTGCTTTTTGCCTTGATAATTTTTCCTTGAGTTGAGGATGTCAAATAAGACAAAATAATTCTACATTTAGAACAGCTATCCTATTAGTTACACGATCCAAGAAAACTATGATGCCTTTGTGATGGTAATTCAAGCAAGTGTGTTTTCATTTCTATGCTTACGGAACACTTTGGACTTTCAAGTATAATCCAGTTTATGAAGAAAATATTGTTTTGTGTTTGTCGAAATCTGAAGCTTTCTATCCATGTGCAATTTCAGAATAGTTTTCATGTCTACTCTGCGTGTTCATGGTTACAGTTATCACAGCAATGTTGAATTTGGGGGAGATTTGTTTTCCAATTTATATTGACAGAGTGTTCAATCCAAGTCTGATGATACATATTTGGTGACTAAACAAGCTATAGTTTAAACAACTTTAAGAAAATACAGCACTGCGTTACTTTGAAGGGACATATGTGCAATGCTTTTCGGCATGTTTTAGCTATCAAAATATTTTTGATGGCAATACACAGAAACCACAGAACTGTGTAGTTCCTTAATGTGTTCATCTGTACTTCTTATTGGATGAGCATCACAAAGCACTCACCAGACATTACTCGCACATTTGACACCTACCTAGCTGCATGGAACCATTCAAATTCTGGTGCATAATGTGTGCAGAGGGGCAGTTGTCAGAGCAAAATGGGGATGTAGAATTTGGAGTGAAAGACAGAATGTAGAATATAAATTCTGTTGCGACAATCCTAATTTAATCGGGTCGTGTATATGATAGCACAGTGGTTCCATGCTCGGCTGCTTAGCTAACAGCTGGCGGCTCAACCCAAGACATAGCTGTCTGTCTCGGAACACACTGTTTCTGCTCTGTTCTGTAGGACAGCTATGAGTCAGAACAGGTTTGATGGCAATGGAGGAAAGTATCAATTTATCAATAAACTTGATAATGACAAAAATATCATCTTAGCTGTTACATTTTTTCACCAAAAAAAATCCATTCACTTGGTTTTGTTTTTCAAGGACCTAAATTAACCCGTTCCAGGTGCCAACTCAATAAAAGCCCAGGTACGGGGATGCTGTGTGGAACACTGAGGGGGCGGGGGGGAGGCCATCCTTCAGAGTAAACTCTTACAGGTATCCCAGAAATAAACTCTCTCTCTTTACACACTATGCTTTCGTGGGGAGTACACACTGAGGGCCGCCATGGTAAACATGTTCCACTGTCCAGTTGCTTTTGACCTCTTCACGGCCAGGAAAACATTGGTTATTATGAGATAAATTATTTTTATATTTCTTCTCAAAATATCCAAGGAGAAGAGGTCATTTTCTTAATTTAAACCTCAGCCTTGATTCGGTCAGGCTAAGTAATTCTGGAAGCAAAACAAATCCACATTGTCTAATTAGGTCATTAAAAAGCAGAAATGCGTCATGGAAGCGTTTCTCCTGGCCTCAGACATAAAGTAAGACAATGAAAACAGCCTGCTAATATAGAAAGGTTTAGAATTTGTTTCTTTTCAAAAATAATGGGCCCTTTCATCTTTCTATTTCCCTAAGACTTAGACAGTTAATTTAGAGACAAAATCTCTAATTAGTTCAGGGTTTTCTCTGATTATATTTCAAAATATTTAACCAAAAACAGGAAGACAGAGAAAACAAGAGAATGTGTAGAGAAATTACCAAAGGAAGTGAATAAAATCAAGTGTGGGTTGCTGATCAAAATGTATTCCGTAGAGACAAGATGAATATAAAATTGGCATTCACATAAACACAACCAATCTGGGATAACAGAAAGCTCCTAGGAAGAATATGCTGGCATCTGCCTTTGGGGTTTGAAATCCAGACTTCAATTACAGCTAACCTAAATACAAACAAATGGCATAATTGCTTTGTCTGTTCCTCTCTTTACTTCTTATTATTTCTGAAGGTTTAGAAAAGTGAAGGCCCATCCAAAGCATTGAGGAACAAAATGAATCAAAGAAATACATTCTTACCTGAGATCCTCTTGGCCCTCGCTTATGATCCCACTCAGAATGTCCCATGAGCTGTAGAGAAAGTAATTACAGTAAATTAAACATAGAACTACATTTTAATTTTTTCTTCTAAAGAATAAGGCTTTTGAAATGTAGGTTTTCATAGTAATGCCTTGAATAATCACCATGAGCAAATGAACTACCTGAAGTAATAAGTGCATTTGATAGGCAGTTTTATTGTTCATTCTTAGGAACATTCTACACAAAAGCAGAGATGTGTACAGGTTTACTGCCTATTATCTAGCTGTTAAGGTACTCAAGTGGTGCTGTGAGTTAGACGTTGAGCTGCTAGCTCGGTGGTTTGAACCCATCACCCTCTTTATGGGAGAAAGATGAGGCTGCCTGTCCCCATGAAGATGTACAGTCCTGGCAGCCATCTATAAGGTCACTCTTAATTTTGATTGGATGGCAGTGGGCTGGATTAGATGTTAGTCTCTCGTCTCTAATTGACATAGCGGCTGCAACAATGGCCTCAAACAGGAACGATTGTGAGGATGGTACAGAACCGGGTAATATTTCATTCTGTTGTACAGAGAGAAGGTAGTTGAAAAGTGTAATGGACTTGACGGCCCTACCAATAACCACCAAGCCTCTAGATTACAAGGCAAATAAATGAAAGTAATCCTCATGTGCAATTTAATCTACTGTCCTGGCAATAGACAGAAGGCCAAAATATTTTAATATTTTCAAATTATGTGGAAATAATATCACAAAATTATGAGTTACAATAATTGAAATTAATATGAAATATGTTCTCTAACAAAAAAGATGCATATTTGCAAAAACAAAAACAAACTCTGCTCCTGAAGTCTAATCTTTATTGAAAAATACACTATCAGGAGGATTTTAAGAAACCATAAGATTGAAAATAAGAGAAATAAGATTTCATTCATCAATGATCCACTCACTATTCATTAATACCAAGTGAAGAACATGAATACCAATTGAAGACCTATTTATAATTAACAAACTAGCACTCTTTCACAGTATACTATTATTCAACATATTTATATAAATCATTAGTTTTTATACATACATGAGTAGATATAATAAAAGAAAATGTTCATAATAAATCAAAATAAAGATTATATAACTTTGTACAGAATTATCAATGAACATGTGCTTGGCATATAGAAAGTATGTGGTCGACTCTTACTAATGGGCATAGAATGCTTGGGATTTAACTCAATTACTACATAAAGTAATTAGCATTTATAGGAAATTGAAAACACAAGAATTAAAAACTTTCTGGAAAGAATCTACTTATGAAACTGCTGGACATGTTAAAAACCCAGGGTTATCAAGTAGATCATGACTTATTGTGACCTTATAAAGACGGAATAAAACTGCTCTGTGAGTGCCCATGCTATAAATCCTTATGGAATCAGACTTCTCCCTCCCATGAAGCCGTGGGCCAATTTACACTGCCAATCTTTAGCTCTAGAGCACTTGAATTGTGTGCCACTATAATTTCTCCCAGATATATTAGGAGCGATAAAAATAGCCTGTATTTTACAACTTTTAAAGCCCCAATTATGTGATAATAGGTTAAGAATCAAAACTATAGATTATGAAGATGCAATAGGCAATTTTGCAATGCAGCTATGCTCAGCACTATGGTAGTTACATAATCTGGTGTCAATTTGTGGATTCAGAGTGCAGAGGTGGCGTCTAGTCTTTCAATCAAGTCAAAGCTTGATGACCTCACTTGGAGACGCTAAGGAGATAAATTCCTCCTTGGATGAGGGAAACACTCTCTCCCTTGGCTCACTCCCTGCGAGACATCCCTGAGGAGAAGCCACGTGGAGAAGCCACGTGGAGACCCCTGCCAGTGCTAAAGTACTTACAATGCCACAGGATCCATAAGAGTTCCCCCCACTGGCCTGTGACCTTCCTGCATTCAGTGTCATGGCATGAGCTTCGTCAGTCTGAAGTGGACTTTATAGATTGGTATTGGACATATGGGCTAATATCAGACTTATGGGCTTGATCTGGACTGGGCTAGAATGTTTTCTTAATGTATAACTACTCTTTGATATAAAACTCTCTCTGACATACATGAGTCTCTATGGATTTGTTTCTCTAGTCAACCCAGACTAACTCAACCGTCAACATAGAATAGAAAATTTTGAAGAAAAAAAACCTTCAAATAATGTAGCAACAAAATATGTTAAAGAAACTATCAAAAACCAAGGAGTATTGGACGAATCACTCAACAACTGAAAACAAGAAGTTGAATCTGGAAAAATACATCTCATACATTAATATATATTCTAGATATCTCTGAACTACTCAAATTAAAAAAAATTAAAAACAGCACAAAATGAAATAAAGTTAAAGTAAATATTTAACTTAGCTTGGAATACAAAAAGATTTTCCAACTTGAAAATTCAAAAAAATGAAAGAACAATTAATATGTCTGCATAAATACTAAAAATATCTGTACAAATGTCACATTGACAAAAAATCTACAGCAAATGGTTGTAGTTGTTGATTATTTTCTAGTTGATACTGATTCATGTGACCATCAGCCCCTATCTACTTATCCTCTCCCTCGGTGCAGATAAAGAGTAAAATCCTCAGTGCACTTAAGTAATTACAAATTAAAAAAGAAAACAACCCTTGTGGGATGCTGGGATAAGAATAAGAGCAATTTACAGAGCAGTAGATAGCATCCGTAGATTCATGAAAACAATTAACTCTGTTGGAAGGCAACGAAGTTTAATATAAATGATAACATGATTTTACTTTTTTCTATCAAAGTAGTAAATCTATAATGAATATTTGGTAAGGCTCTAAATAATCAAATGTGCACATTGCCAGTATGTCAGTATGTACTGTATATTTACACATGTGGTTGTGTGCTACACAGATTGATTCTGACTCAGAATGACTTCACAGGATAGAGTTGAACTGTCCCTTGGTTTCCTACACGTTTTGTGAGTAGATCTATGGGCCTTTTCTCCTGTAGAGATACTGGTAGGTTTGAATCACCTAACTTTTGATACCCAGCTGACCACTTAGCCATTGAACAACCAGGGTTTTTATTTACACATAAACACAGTACATGTCTTAAATACTGCTTTATAAAATGGTCCTTTACTACACAGCATAGAATCAACATTTGAATCAATGTATACAAATATAGTAATTATAGTGTATGCATCACTGTTGTGGCCAGCGAAGGAGTAACTATCTCATAAAGGAGAATTCCGAGAAGAATACTCATATTTATTAAAGTGTAAGATTTAAGACCTTTTCCTCTATCATGCAAGTAATACTCATGGAATAATAAGTGAAATGTATTACAAAGTGATGTTACGAATTATCTTTTTCAAGACACACTCAATAACTGGATAGCATGAGTCTTGGCATTATTATAAAATGATTAATGAGAGCTTGGCTGGCACGCAATTAGCCCATATAATCATTGTATAATATTGAAGGTTTACATAGTTGGTGTTTTAAAATGCTTTGCTTTGAAGTTTCTGGGTTTATCTGTTTTAAATCTGTTGGAAAATATCCATTACTATTAATTTAGACTTGATCACAAATGCCAATAAAGTAAAGAAATAAATAGAATAATTTAGAAAACATAAATTAAGAAATTTAATTAAAGATAACAGTGAGAAATAATTCTTGATCTATTTCAGTCATCTGTCTCCTTGAGGTCTTGAACTTACTGTTCCATCACAATAGAAAGACTAACAAAGCCAAACTGGCTATGACCTTTGATTCTGACTTGTCTTGGGTAAATTTTAATGATGATAAACTTGAGCATGATACTATTTGTTAGAGAAAAAAATACGTTTAAGCAAATGGCTGATCTCTTACTGAACTTAGACTGAATTATCTCTTTATCTTTTTAGACAAAATGGTTCTTAAAAAAATACTTTTACAATTCTACCTTACAAATCCGGCTAGACCAGAGGATGTACACTAGTACAGATAGGACAGATGAACCCCTCAGGATCAGTGGTGAGAGTGGCAATACTGGGAGGATGGAGGGTGGGTAGGGTAGAAGGGGAATCAATTAAAAGGATCTACATATTACCTCCTCCCTGGGGTACAGACAACAGAAAAATGAGTGAAGGGAGATGTTGGACAGTGTAAGATATGACAAAATAATAATTTATAAATTATCAAGGGCTCATGAGGGAGGGATGTGGGAGGGAGGGGAAAAATGAGGAGCTGATACCAAGGACTCAGGTAGAAAGCAGATGTTTTGAGAATGATGATGGCAACAGATGTACAAATGTGCTCAACACAATGGATGTTATGTATGGATTGTGATAAGCGTTGTATGAGCCCCCAATAAAAAGGTTTTTTTAAGTCCAAAAAATTATGATTATTGTTGTCTGACCTAATGAGATTAAACTAATGAGATAGTCTATTACATTCTCTCATGCACTTGGATCACATAAATTATAAGTTAATAAATCTCAAATTGTTTTGTAAATTGTAATTCAAATTTTACTGAGAGGGTATTCGATGCTGACAGAGGTTACATATCTCCAGATCAGAATGGAAATCAGAGGCGTACAGATGTCACTGTCCTCAGTCATCACTAAAGATGATTCATTTAATGAAAGAGGACAATAAAATATAGATTAATTTGGAACATAATTTACTGCATACAATTAATTGGGTAATAAATAAATCAGAATGGATAAATCTTTAAAATTCATTCTCTAAAACCAACTTATCTTCTGGCATAAATTGATAAAATTTGCCAAATGTGTTAAATTGAAAGTATTACTTCTTAGTCCTATAAAATAAACTGATGAAAGAGTTTGAGGGTAGAAGAGTTTCATGATCTCATCCTATCATATATTACCTAAATAATCATGTATAGATGCATTTACATTCTCACAAGATACTGTACTGTTCTCTATCCATTAAGAGAACCCAAGGAAATCAACAGGATATTTTCCTCTCTTTGAACTTGAAGAAATATTAAAAGAACTTTACCATAATGAGGTAGTATCTAATTGACAATAGTATTCCCTTCCAGTGATTCCCTTGTACCTTTGTAATTTAATTGACATAAGTCATATACCTCATTTTAAAAATTACCATCTGTTATTATCAGTATGTTTATAAATTATAACACTGAACATCTGAGAGTGAGCACCTGAGAATGATATCCCCCAAAATTATGTATTGTAACATTATACAGTGCATAAGGATAACCAAAAATCAAATTAGTGATCAAGTCGAGTTTACTCCTAATGATCCTGGAGGACAGGGTAGAACTTCCCCTGTGAATTTCTGAGACTGTAATTCTTTATGTGAATAGAAAATCGATCTCGTGGTTTTGTACTGCCAACCTCATGAGCAGCCCAACATGTAACCAGTAGGCCACCAGGAAGCTCGCATATGAGGATAAGATGTACATAAACAAAAATAGAGCAGAGCACTGTAAGTACATTTACTTGTAACATACATGGTGTTGTAGGTTGGGATCTATGTATATTCTTCTCCATGATGAGAGCATGCTTGACCTATGGTAGAGGTGAAGGAGGGGAGAAGTGCTTGATAGCTTATGGTTTTTTAATCTTATTTGCATGCAAAATGTACTTTATAGTGCTAAGACCACTGACCTTAGATCATGGACCAAAGAATGACAGGTACAGAATATTTCCAGTATGATATTTATCTAATATCAGGGTACTGATATGCACTCATTTTAAAGCAGGACTGAGCTTTCTGGAAGGTTAGAAGCAAATCCTATTCCCACTCTGTTGCCCAGTGATTAGGGCAAATAAAAAATATTGACTAGGACAAGTTAAACAAAAGAGAGTTTTCAAAAGAAGTCAATGAACTTCCATGTTAGGTCAAATAGCGCAAAAAACTGGAGTGACTTGCTAGAGCTCTCTTTTATCCAGTCAGCAATCATCACCAAATGAATAGATTGAACCATGAGAATACGATGTAGAGGACTCTAAATGATGGGATTGGTCAGTTTTGTCCTTCCACCGAGTATGAAATGAGAGGTTTCTGAAGTCAGGGCAGGAATCCAATAATCATTAGGAAACAAGAGCTACCAGCAGAGTTTGTGTGAGATCCCTCCCTGAAGTGTTGAAGGTAGCGGAGGCACCAGAAGGCACAGCATCAGGACAGAGCAGAGGAGCCTGCCCTGAGTGCACTGGATGAGTACCGCTGAGTACTTTCAGGCAGGGACTGACTGGCTTGCAGAATACCTTTTGGGCATTGATCAGCACTGAAGGAGCTTTGTAGCCTTTATGGAAGTCTGGGGTATGGCTGAGAGGCTGGGGACCAGAGACACAGACTGGCAAGACTGAGACTCGGTCCTATAGACAGAAGAACTGTATACTTAATATTTTCTTATCCTGACTTGACATAACCCACTGACTTCCCGATAAACCTCCATAATTTTGAGTGGTCTATGAGTTCTGTGTGTTGTTGTAACCCATGACCAAATCCAGCAGAGACGCCGAGTGTGGCTAGAGGAATGGGTGGTGTCGGAGCAGGGTAAAGGACGTTGGAGGTTGGAGACATGGCTTCATAGGATCATCCACAGGCAGACACGGTATTGGATTCTTTTTTCCTTCATGTGACCAGAGGCAATCACATAAGGCCTCCACACCATCTGATCATATATTAATGAAAACATCAAAACACCCTTTGTTTATAACAGCTATGAATAGGCTTAGAATCCAGATGAACAAAGTTAATCCTTTGATATCATAGGCTTACCAAACCCAACACACCGTCACGGATTCCATTCTAACTCTTTGCAGCCCTTGAGGACAGCGTGGAACTGCCCATAGAGCTCCAAAGCTATGAATCTTGATGGACAGAAGCTGCCGTAGCTTTCTTCCATTGAGTGGGTGGCGGATTAGAACCACCACCTTTCTGTTATCATCCATGCACTTTAACCAGTATGCCACCAGGGCGTACTAGACCTTATGGGACTAGATAAATGATATAAATGGATTGTAAGCAACAAGTAAGAGTAGTAGAACATAGTTAAGGTGAAACTATTAGATTTTGGGGTTTTGGGTGTTTGTTTGTTTTTTGACTATTTATCTCAGCTACTCTAAATTTCCAAGCTGAATGACTAGAAACATGATACCTAAGGGATTCTAGGGGTGAGTCAGCAAATGCATCAACATGATACACGGCTCTCTTTAGAGGAGGTTGCCTGGGCTATCATGCCAGAGCACAGAGGCATACACAGCAAACCGTAAAGCTGTGAATTAAAAATAGGAAATTCAAATATTCTTGTTGGCACAACGTACAGGCTACTTAAATTAGGAAGAAAAAAAGTTGGGCTTTTTTTGTGTGTTCGTTTGTTTGGTTTTTGTTTAAAAGCTCTTTTGGCCATTTAACTATGATTACTCTTCTCGGAAATGACAACTTCATACGCATCTGAGGAGAAGGTCTGGCGTTATAATGGTCACTAATGTCATACCTGCCTATGATAAGCAAAACACTTCCATCTGCATGAAGCAGTTCTCCAAAAAAGGGATATCTCTCTTCCATTCTCAGCTCAAGATAACAGCCTAGGCAGAACAAAGATTGTGAATTTATTCCTGGGAAACATAGCACACTTCCTTGAAAATAACCACAGTCTGTTTCATGAAGCATTGTGGAAATCCTAACTTCCTTGACATAGCTAAGCTACTTCCATCCTTTTAGAAGAAATTCTTTCACTCTCTCTTTTATTTTTAATAATAAATTTCTATGTCACAGCTTTCAGTATGTTGCACAGCACTTGAAGCCAAGGAAAACAAGATTCCCGCCAAACCTAGAATGTTAGCAAGTCTACAGGAGTAGGCAGCAGAGCAACAAAAAGGTCCTATCTAAGTCAGAGCAGGAGAAATGAAGATAATTGAAAGTCTTTTGGTAGGTAAAATATTGTCTTTGATGTTTATTTTTTCTAGTCCTCTTTTCATTTCTTATTTTCTTGTTTGTATAAAACTTGCTGCCTTTTTAAGGACTTCTCAGGACTAAAAGAAAATCACGGTATGTAAGGCTGAGGTAGTGAAAGCTGACGGAAACCCCACTGAAGACAGAACTACAAAAAACATCACAGTGAGGTGGGCAGACCGTGATCTGAACAGGCAACGGGGGAGAGTACAGGTACTACTGCACTCTTCACGTTTCTCAAGAAAACTCTTATTTCATTAATTTTGTTGAAAATGATTAAAACATACTTGTGATAAAACATGTAAAAAGATATATACAATTTTACACAAATGTTTTCCTCATGTGTTGATCGAGTAACTATTTTTTTATTGTCTGTTCTCTTTGTTAGGTCCCGTGGAATGCATTCTCATCTATGGAGACCCATGAGATCAAGTAGAACTGCTCTTGAGGATTTTCTAAGCTAGAATGTTTATGGGTTGGCTACCAGGTCTTTATCCTGCAGAACCGTTGCTTGTGCTTGAACCAACAACCTTTCAACAAGCATCCGTATGTTTAACTGGTGCATCACCAAGACTCTCCAGGAAACTTACTCATTGCTTAATAAACAAAAACAAACTAAATGCAAAAAAAAAACTAAACTCATTGCCACTAAGTTGAATCCAACACACAGCGACCCTATAAGACTGGGCAGAACTGGCACTGTGTTTTTCTGACAATGTGACTTTTTATGAGAGTAGAAAGTCTCTTCTTTGCCTACAGAATGGCTAGTGGTTTTAGACTACCCTTGGTCTTAGCAGCCCATCAAATGTCCCACGGCACCACCAGGGCTGATGTGCAATTAAGCCCCAATGTGCAGGCACTAGCCTAGGGACACATTATACAATGGTGCTTAATCGCTGCATCACCAAGACTCCCCAGGTACAATTCTAGGCACACACATTACAGATTGGTGAACAAAACAAGACACAGCTCTCTTCTCCTAGCCCTTACATTCAAACCAAAAGAGAGAAGTTACACGATTAAACATATATCAACAAAACGCACTTCAAAAAACCAACTCATTGCTTTCAAGTCTGTTCTGACCCATAGCGACCCTCTAGGACAGAACGGAATGCCCTCCATGAGCTTCTGAGGCTGTAACTCTTTCAAGAGTAGAAAGCCTCCTCTTTCTCCCATGGGAGTGGCTGGTGGTTTGGAACTGCTGATCTTGACGTTCGAAGCCCAACACCAACATCATCACTCCTTATAAAATGCTTAAAGAAGAGGAAAATGGTGTGGACAATGGAGGGGGTGGGTGAGGAGCAGGGTTAATTTTACCTAAGTCAGAGAAGTGTTCTCTGAGAAAGTGGTGTTTTATCTATGAGAAAGCCAGGCGTACAGCTGTCTGGGGGATGAGCATGCCAGGCAGAGTAAACAGATGAAGTGAAGACCCTGAGTCAGGAACAGGAATGGTATATGTGAAGAACAGCAACATGTTCTTATTCCAAAAAGGAATTGGACTTTTAAATATTATAGATATTAAGCCCTTCCCTTAGTAAAAATTCATCTAAAAGGTAGCCATTACTCCATTACTTAAAAATTCCTAAGTATATTTACTAGCAAACACAAATGAAACAAAACTTTTCCCACCAGAAAAGTTTATAGAGCATCTACCCTCCAAAAGGGTGCCCTTCCACGGTTATCGCGCATGCCAGGGTCGGTCCGATTTTATTATTTCATCCTGTGCGTGTTTCGATTTCCAACAGATGCCTAAAAGTGGAAGCTTTTCTTTAAACTTCACATTTACTGTGATGAGGCTGGAGTCCTCAATTTTGGAAGTAAATGAAAAATTTTTCTTTAACCTTGTCATGATCCTTTCGCATTTTTCCTTTGGCAATATCCATTCTGAAATTCCTTTACCACTGACTTTTTCTCTCAAGAGTTCCATGTGAGAAGATAGGTTTCATACTGCTCCTGCCCATCGGATCTATTAACAGAAAATCAGCTACAGTGGGCATATCTGCTGTGGAAAGTGCGAGCCAGCTCAGCCTTGTCTAGTTCTACGGAAATTGCTCTTGGTGCTTCGTAATATTTTACTGTCTACATATTCTAATCAGTGAAGTAAGATCACTACAACATTGTGCTCAACAGAAGAAGGAAAGTAGAGGCCTGTATGTGGTCTAGGGTGGTAGCCCTTTAGGTGGCTAATCAGTCACACTGATCTCAAATAATCTTTAAAAGTTAAAAGCGTAACATTAAGAAATAAATCTAAATCATTCGTGTGACTTAACAATTGAACTCATACTTAACATATAAATGTCATATAATACTGAAGCATTTTATACACTTTTCTCTTAGTGTGAAAATCCTATTTCATTAAAAATAATATCCTTTACAAAATGCTTAAAGTTCATTTTATCCAGTGCTTAGCCGTGTCTTTCATTAGTGACCCAAAGCTTTAGTGCAAAGCTCAAACTCAAACATTTCCGCAGCTACTTTCTCCTCCACAAACAGCGCCCCTGGGTTGTTGAAAATAGACGAGACTGCTGAAAGCAGCAGAGAGCAAGCACCATGTGCCAGTCCCACTGTACATCCCTTGGCCTTCTTCTTTTTCTTTGAACTTGCTACTGCCAACAGCATTTCAGTTCCACTTTCTACAATTAGATTTTTAACAGAACTTGTACAATCTGTCTTCAGGTTCTTAAATGTTGTTGGCTATAATTTACTGCAAGGCCTTAAGATTTTCTTTTATACTGAGTTCAGGGTAGACCGTTTCCATGATTCGCAATTGGACTTTACCCAGCACTTTTCCTGGATGGTTCCAGAATCCATTTGATAACAGTTGCAAAGGAGTGCCATGGCTTTGTTTATACTTAAATCAATGTTTTGTGAGGGGAAGGGCGGGGGAACTAACATCAGCAAAAACTTTTCTTCAAAATGTATTCCTTTTGGGAACATGCGATGTGAATCTCCTTTTAGGGATGTGGAATTTAAGATGATGTAGCAAAGAAAAAAGACAGAGAAACAGGAAGGACGTAGAATGACCCAGCATGATGCGGTACTTAACGGAAGCGGGCAGAATAAGCAGAAGGAGAGCTACAGAGAGAGCTACCCTGCTCTGTGTTCCTATCTCAACCGGAAGAGCCTGCTCATTCTTTCCTCTTTCACTCCTGCCCTCCTCCCTCTGCGTTTCCTTTTTGATCTTTCCTTCCTTTGCTTTTTAAGCAAGCGACATAGACTGAGCCCGTGGTAAGGGCTGCACATCAAAAGAAAATGAGTCTTGAAGGAAGAAACACAAGGAAGGAACAAACACCCACATTACTTGATGATTGCTAGTTAAAAGTCATCCAGAGTTGTACACCAGCAAGGTTTATTGACGTATTATTGTTATCACTGACCTGGCAAATTTCTATCAATATTATAAAGTGGATTTGATTCATAGTGAGTTTACTTATAACTCTAAATTTACACGTTCCTACATTTTTCTGTGTGTGTCAAAGAAGTACCCAGTAAAAAAACAAACTTACTGACCACACTGATTCTAACCTTGAATGATGTAGAGTATTTAATGAATTACTAAAAATACATTAAAGTATGCTAGCACATATAAAATTCAGAGTTCAGTGGCAAGGTGAAGCTCAACAAGAAAAATATTTATACGTCATTGCTGCACCAAAGCTAAAGAACTTAACAAAATGATCAAGGAAAATCTTCAGCTGTTATCTTTGTTGAAGAAGTTTAAGAATTATATTTTTAGGATTTAAAATATCTCATTTGAAATAGAAAATTATTGTGAGTCATGGGAGTTTTTGATGACTCTCCTGTTATTTTTATATACTGATTTTATGGTAAAAAGATTTGCTAAATAGTATTCTTAGAGGATATACAATTCAACTTTTCAGAATTAATAAATTATGCAATGCATAGTCAAAATTCAAAAACATAGCACACCTATGTTTGTTATGTTTTTCTTCTTCCAAGCTATTGCTTGAAGGTATATGTTTTCCACATCAAAAAAATACACTTTAGCTCAACTTCCATATCTTCAAAGCTCTCACTGGAACCATATGCTCCATTCCTTAAAATAACCTGGATTATGATTTATTACACAAGGAAAATTATTAATAAGAAGAGGAACTGAGAGACTAGAGATTCAAATTATGAGTCACCAAAAAATATCTTTCAAAAACTTATTCCTTTAGTTGGCAGAAGTCTTATTTCCATCCTCACGCTCATGCTTACACAACTTTCCAGGGCCTACCATACAAGTTATTATGCATATTATAGTATATTTATTATAGATTTATAAAGCTGTATAGTAGTTAAGAACAGACTTTCCAATTGAATTTGATGACACCGAATCCAATTGAATTCTTACTAATTTATTAATTTGAGTGAGTTAATCAATCATGTCCAAGTTCATTTTCTTTGTTTGTAAAGTTAGGATAATAATCACGTCTCTTACTCCATATGGCTCTTATGAAGATCCAGGGAGATAATCAATGCTAGGTCAGTCATTGGCTTCTCCTTTGAGTTCCCAGTGCACCTCAGGCATGCATAGCTATTTTCTACACATTATTTAAGAAATATTAAAATGATACTCTGGATTAATATTATTTCCTTTCTTTTATAACTGACATGTGGCAAGCCCTTTAATCTGTGGAATTTTGCCAAGGGTTTCATCAAATCAGAATTTGTACAGCAAAGCCTGTATTTAAAACACTCTCATTTTCTACATTTTATCATGAACTAAAGCGATCTGAAATCACCAATATGGAAATAATAAAGTATTGCCTGCAGAGACAGGAAAATCAGTGCAAGTTGAGCTAAAATAGAGTTGGAGTCAAGATATAAGAACTTAGTACATGAAGTGATTAAAAGGCATATATATTTGAAAGACAGGATGAGCTAGCAGGGACTTTAAAGTAGGGCTTAGGTAAACATACTTGCACTTTACGAAGACAAGCCTATCAACAGAATAGAAGTGTGGGGGATGATAGACGAGGGGGAAGGAAATTGATGGCCAGGCTGTTATGCGAATTTCCATTTCACTGTACTGTTAAGTGTAGGGTCAAAATAGCATTGTTTATTAACGTTCAGACTCATTCTCTTGTTGTTCCAACAATGAAAACCTACTCAATTGAAGACACATTAAGAGTTGGGAAACAAGTACCTCACCCTTTACCATGCAATAATCACTTTTGTAAAATACAATCTCATCTGTGTTTTTACATGAGGCTGCAACTATCCACAGGTATAATTAACTGAGGGAATAAATTAAAAATATTACTCTTACCCCTTTCTTTCTCTAAGTAGATCATTTAAATCTCAATTGCAACATGAGTAGTTTACAAACTCCCCGAGCAAGAAACGTGTATACATGGTCTAGACTGTTTGCCAAGAACTCCGATTTCCATTTCTTAAGTTGGAGTCGTATTTAGAGGCTGTTGCCCTGAGGATACTTCACAAATACAAATGAATATGGATGAGGAGATTAAAACATTAATGGCATCACATCGAGTCAAGAAATTCAGTATGAATATTTTGCCATTGGAACCACGATTACCCATCAGAGACATCACACTCCCCACCTCATGAGAAGAAAAACAAGATGTACGCTGGGAAGAGTCGAAAATGCCAAGAATGAAGACCTTTAGAGAGAGAAGCAGATATGATTTTCATTAACGAGACCATCCATATTGATTGATCGGTCACTCAATAACCCAGCCATTATCGAGCACTTACTATCTGCTAGGTACTAGGGGGCTTAAGAGGAAAGAAGCTGAATAAGTCACCATCTAGAGGGGACCCCCATTCTCTATAGGGGGAAAAAAGCAACACACAAGTGAAGAGTCACAATGAAATACTATTGCCTTTTACAGGCGTGGTTCTTAAGGCAGGAAAGGCTGCTTAAGAAGATATTAAAATACATACTGGAGTTTGTAAAGAGTATTATTACAAAGAACTTAAGAAAGGTCAAGGGGTTTGAAGGAATATACCAGGCAGATAGAACATCACTGGAAAATACTTCAAAACGTGAAAGTGTATAGATGATTTGTTCAGGAAAAACAGGCTAGTTTACTGATATCTGTACTTAAGATTCATGACAACCAAAGTTGCATATGATAAAGAATAGGTTAGTGAGACTAATGTTTCTGGAAAGGCTGGTTTAACTCAATTTTTGAAGGGTTTGATATGGAAGGCTACTAAATTGGAAAATTTGCATCATAAATTCAAGGGAGCCAAGGACAGTTTTCGAGATGGAAAGGCACTGATAAAGTGGATACAGTAGATTGGGGGCAGGTGAAGGTGGGAAGTTGGAAGTAGAGAGACCAGTTAAGAAATGATTCGACCATCCAGCAACAAGATAAGGAGAAGTTGAGTCAGGAGAGAGACAACAGGAATGGAGGAGGGAGTGGAGAGGGAGGTACTTTCTGCAGTGGGATTTTGAGAAAGGAACATGAAATGTGGGCATTTTCAATAGCAGACTCTAGTTGTCTGTCTGCAAAGGCTGCACACTCTGAATGGCAGGTTTATCTTCCAGTCACTGGACCACGCACTGGGCTTGCCACCTGGTCTTTTCTCAAAGACTAGCAAGCTAATTTTATAGTGAAATACCGAAGTCTGAAGTTAGTGACAGAGACTGGAAAATGGGTAACAACTGAGTAAAACAGCAGTTCAGCTTGAAATGTAATATTTTATTAATAGCAATTATATTACACTGAGAATCTCCTAATATAGCATGGAACTTTTAATATCCTCTTACAATTGTATTTAAATAGGCTTCTATGAAAAGAAAATTAAAACACAGACACTTGACATAAAAGTACTTTTTTAACCCAAAGGTCTGTCTCTCATATCAAGACTGCAAACATTTACACAGAATGTCAATCGCATGCCTTTCATATCCAACTAACCCCATGTGGATTTTCAATCTTATTTTGTAAATTTAAGAGATAAGGGGTTACACAGGACACCGGCAAGCTCTGAGTGTTATATGCATGCATCGGTTATTTTCCCAGGTACTTTAGATGTAAAAATATGGTCCCATCTTCCCAGACTCCAGATGGGAATCACTGGTTATTTCACAAATTTAAGCACCTGGTGCTTACGGCACCAGTGATCCATCAAGTCAGGTACTCTGTTCTCAGTTTTATTTTATGATGTCCTTGTGTGTTTTAAAATATCATAAATCCTTAAAGCCCTTGATTATGACAGTAATAAAATAATAAACAACAATTTTTTTAAAAAAGAGATAAAGGGTTAAAGCTACACTATTTTATACATAGAACACTAGTATTCTGCTCTTAATAAGTGCGGCTGGTTAAAGTAATGTCAAATAATTTCCAAACCCAATTCCAAATACATGTATACCTACTAATTATTTTGTCTTGAATAAGAATGTGTCAAATATCTAGCATTTCATATCTTCATAGTCCTTAGATTTTACTAAAGTTTGTCATCTAAATGAAGTGGTTTCATAGGGTTGATATTAGTTGGAAATGACTTGATGACAATAAGTTTGACATGCATCTATTAATACTTTTATTTAGAGTTCTTCATATATATATATCATTTTGTTAACCTGTGATTGTATTTGTATATTATTTTCTTCCCAGGGAACATATTAGTAAATAATTCCTAAATACTATGCATTATATGACTTGTATCTAGCAAGGCATATCTTGGGCATTTAAGCTATGAATCTTAAATTTATCAACCTCAGAGAAGATATCTATCAGACTGATACAATATTTTAAAAGAGTTTTACTGGCATATAATTCACAAGTCATACAGTTTTATAGTTTGATCATATTAAGAGTTGTGCAAACATCACTAAAATCAATTTCACAATATTTACTTCTCATTTCCCAATTCCCCCTGCCATGCCCTTAGGTCATTATTAATCCAGTTGCTGTTTCTATTGATTTATTTATTCTGGATTTCATCTACAGAAAAATCATACAAAATGCCAAGACAACTAAAATCTCAACAACAATGTCAAAATAGAGAAAAACCTCAATCCATAAGAAAACAGGAGATATTATAAACCGAAATAACCTCAAAATGGGTCAAAAGGGAGATCAAATGATGAGATTACATTTTATCCTAATGACATCTGCCACAACCGACTTTACACTGCTCCCTGTGTGGTCTGATCACAAGGCCATTGACGTTCCTCTACTGTGGTGAGAGGGGATTCACTGGACGATTACCCTACCTGGGGACCTGCAAATGGATTTTGAGCTTCCACTGTCAGGCGTAGACTTTTGCAAACCAGGTGTTCAGAACGTAAGCTCTGATACCATTCTCTCCTCTGCATTTGTATTTCATTACTTAAAATCTTGGATTGTGTAGCGTTGTGCTTCTTCCATGTGGACTTAACTGACACCTCTCTTAGCTGGCTGCTTGTTTGAAGACAAGCCTTTAAGACCCCAGTTGCTATTGTTTCAGACAGGTGGGCACCATGTGGTCTCTTCACCACAGTTTTCTATTAGCATCCGTATCTTCAGCGATCTCTTCATGAGACCAAGTACCAAGTGGGGCTATGTCATAAGAACAATTTGTTTTTAGATTAGGGCTACAATTAAGTGTGAACCCCAAATCCATTCATATATGTATGGTTTATATATGTCTCTGGTTCACTTTAAAGATGTACTTGTATAATAGAGAACATTGTAAATTATCCCCACGAGACATGAGGTAATTCTGTTGGTATTATCATTAATTTAGCCAATAGTATAAGATCTAAAACACTTTTGAGAAAGGAAAATCATACATGTATAAGCCTACTAGTCACACTGCAATACATGAATTGTACAGATGAAAAGCTTAAGTAACTTGCAAAGGGTTCCTACTTTGGTGTCCAGAATTCTATTAAAATAGAAGTCTACTTATATGGAATAAACTCTTCACTCACATTTTTCTGTATAAAAATTAACTCTATAATAATAGTTTCTCTTAGCATTGAAATAACTTCTTGGATATTTTAGACAACAATACAATTGCCTAAATATGTATTATTACTTATTAAATAAATTTATTTATTCAAATAAATTGTCATATTGCACATTTTTGTTGCTCCAGCAGAATAACTTTCATCCTAAAAATCTAGAGTCTACTCTGCAAGCCCCTTCAGAAATTCATTTATCCTCATTGAGCCTACTTTATAAGTAAAATGGTACACCACCAATCTTAATCACCTCATAGGGACTTAAAACAGAGGAAATAGATAATGAACATAAAAATGCTGTCTTGTGTCATATCATGGATGATAAGAGTAATCAGAGAACTTAAATGTTAAAGAATTTTAAAAACTATTGTATATGTACTTTATACTTTCATTATTCAGTTAAGCATGAGAAATATAGAATTACATTTCATTTTTAAAAGTATCCCTCTTCATAGCTAGTAGACATTGTTTTGTCCTATAGTAATATATATTTTAATGACACCTGCCTATGCTCTGTGACAACATAAATAGAAACTAGTCTAACAGACAACACTAAGAGGAAGGCTCTGTGGACCTCATGAATGTGTCTTCTGAAAGAAAACTCGGTGACCTCTGGGCATTACAAGGTGCCTGCTTTGGGAGACAGGTTGATGGAGCAGACCTCTGCAATGCTATGGAAGTGTTTTTTCTTTAGCTGACACATAAAACAGGCAATCTGAAATCTCTTTAAGTTGTCAGCATCTCAACTTTGATTCACTGTAAGGCTTTAATTGAACGTAGTCAGACAGCATGGAGGTATTTAAGAACCCTGTCATTCTCCAACAAATGAGCAAACATGATTCTAATTAATGTGTTCAGATGAAAAAGCCTGGGGGAGGACTAGATGGATCCATGCTCCATTTTTTAATTTGTCAAGCTTAGTGAGGCATGTGTATTTGTCTTTTTAATTTACTGATTCATTTTAACTTGAAAATTGGGGAAGGATTACTTTTAAAGCGATTTTTCCAAAATGCTAATTCGGAATACAAGACACTTTATAATCATTAATATTGGTCAGAGACTCATCTTCAGTTCTTTAAAAAATTATATTTGACTGGAATTATTTGGCACCAACCAATTTTATTTGTATAAAAGGTACATTTTGCATCTCATTTTTACTTTCTGGAGTAGAGTGTTCCCATGAGGTGTGTAATAGGGCAACTGATTCTGATCCCTTTTTAGAAGCTATGATTTAAACGTCCACTGGAAGCCCACAGAGAAATAGCCAGGTGTAGTGTCCTGTGGGTCCCATTGATCAACTCTGAGAAGTGAAAGTAATGATTGTAGAACTTCACCTATCAAGTTTGATTCTTTTAATTTTAATAAATAAAGCCTAAACCTAAGTTTATTAGATTCCTGGAACTTGTTATAAATAAAACAGATCATGCTCCACAGTGATTAAAAAACATGTTGATGAAAAAAAGCAAAGTAAACAAGCATATCAACCTGCCCAAGACTTAACATAAAAATGTTAGAAACAATATCTCCCAATTCAGAATTCTCATAATATTATTCTCAATAACAACTTTAGCAATGTTCTTCAATTTTTTGAAACTCATATCTACTCTCTGTAAACACTAGATTTCTTCTGGGACTTCTCAGGTAAAGCATAAGTTTTTAAAAAGTGTCACCAGCACCGATTTACTAGAGACTCCAGTGCCAGTTCAGCCTGCCTACTGCTCTGCTACGTGTCTCAGTAGCTTCAGCTGTCCAATGAGGATGCTAATGAGAACCACACAAGGTAAGTGCAGGAAAGGTAAAGACTCCTTAATAAGCCATTACAGACTGTGATGTATGAAGACTAGAGCGGCAGTAGCAACATGAAACATTTTGAACATTAGAAATGCCATCCGAGATCACAGAGGAATAAATAACCACTGTAGGATCAGCAGTGTTCATTTTCATCGCACGGCTAGCCACTAGACCTAACCTATCCGGTACTGTGCCTGTGATTCCAAGTGCCATCAGTCCTGGGCAACTATCCAACTGCCATCGTCAGGACATGGCACAATAGATTATTCGGCACCCATGTGCTCCTGCACAGCCCCGAATCAACCACGCTCCTCTGAAAGCTAGGAACTGGGCTTGCAAAAAGAAGATGGAATGAAAGCAGGCTGCATTACAAAGACAGACAGAGAAACACATGTAAATCAATGTGATCACTTCCTAGGCTGTACATTATTCCCACCCTCACTGTTCTGCAGTCCAGTGCCTACTCCTGATACAAACAATACTGACAAGAGTCAAAAGCAACCGTTCAGGATGTGGGGGCATTACCAAGTCTATGTGCCCTTTGATCGTAATTCTGAATCCTGCTCCAAAGGACTCAATTCATTTTCACAAACTCCCTCACTTTGAATGTGAGCAGCCTTCAGTATCCAGCATCTCCAGCTGGGTAGGCAAAGCCCTTTTGTGGGTTTTGCTTTTCTGCTTTTCAAGTTATACAGACATGCATAAATGTCTGCAAGGGCATTTTAGCCCCCCCCCCAACATGGGAACTAATGGGGTTTAAGCTGTAAAATCACACTATAATAGGGGGAGGATGGGATCGTTGCCCCTGGCATAGGGTATTATAAACATCAAGGAGAGCCAGTGTAAATCTTCATTGGAGAGACTGGCTCCTTTGTCAAGCGATGCCTTTCTTCCGGAACATCCTCGCTGCCGATTGTCTGCACCCAGCCAGCTGCAGGTCTCATAAGAAACTTCTTATTCAGGCTGTGTAATGTTTTACAGGCTTGTCTTGGAGGTCACTCACTGGGAGTCCTTTACGTCAGAGTCTGAGCACTGGAAAGCAGAGGGCAGGACCTTGCCAAGAACTGCAGGTTGGGAGGGAGCAGGACCAAGGCGAAGGGAAGGCCCATCGACCGCATAATCCCTCCTATTGATCTTGCACACTTAACTCCAGAGGCAATGTTTTTATTATTAGGTAATAAAAAGAGAGGGGAAGAGGCAACTATTAGGTTATATAAACAATCTCATCAAATATGAGATTAGAAATGCTTAACTAACTTTCCTATCTACTTAAAGAGAAGAGAGGCATTCATCTTTTCAGATGTTCAGTGACTATTAAGTTATTCTTCGGCTGTAGTATTTATCATCTTAAAACAGACAAAGAAAAATGCTTCCTAGTGCCTTTAAAATATTCATATGTCTGCTAAGGTTCATAATTTATTTCTCTCCAGGAATATAAATATCAAATTAGCAATATAAATTTGTGTTTATATACAATGGATTTATAAAAAAAAAAAAGCCAAGTCTACTGCCATTGAGTCAACCCCACAGGGTTAGGGAATCGAAAACCTCATACTCCCAAGAGAACCTGGAAGGTTCAAACTACTGCCTCCAGGGACAGCCCCATTCCAGGCCCATAATCTTTTTGAAAACGACTCAGCAAGTGAAAATATATATCTGTTTAAGAGTAGCTCTAAAGAAAAGGAGTAGATTTTACCTTCCTCCTCCACGTGCCAGGTACCTTGCCATGTCCTTATTCAGTAAATTTATGAAATACTCATGGGACACAGGTCCGCATTTCCTGAAGCCTAGAGGCTCTGAAGTTGGGTTAGGCTGGGTTTCAACTTTCACATACATAGGACATGACGGAAAACATTCTGACATGGGCCAGGGGCACCTCAGTCCTCAAAGTGACATCCTTGCTGTCTTTTTGTAAAAAAATCATTTTATTGGGGGCTCATACAACTCTTACGACAATCTATCCACCCATCCATTGTGTCAGACACCTCTGCTTGTTAACACTTCCAAGACGCCTTTTGTGGCAGACTGGCACAATGGGATCTATTTCTGACTATTGTTCCATTGGCAACGATGGTGGATCCAAGTAAAATGGAATTCTCGGCAAAAGTCATTTTTCTCTAGTTTACCAAGATGCTGCTCATCGTCCCAGTCGTGTGGATTTTTATTTTCTTTAGGTTGTGCTGTAGTCCATACTGGAGGCTGTCGTCTTTGATCTTCTTCAGTAAGTGCTCAAGTCCTCTTCAGTTTCAGCAAACAAAGTTGTGTCAACTGCCTAGCACAGGTGGTTAATGAGTCTTCTTCTCGTCCTGATGCTGTGTGCTTCTTCATATAATTCAGTTTCTTAGATCATTTGCTCAGGATATAATAAATATGCGGAAAGGTTAGTGCCCCGATGTACATCTTTTTAACCGTTTTAGCCCTTGTTCTGTTAGAATATCTATGTGCAGGCTCCAAAAGAGCACAGTCAAGTATTGTAGAATTATCCTTCTAAATTTTTCACAATGGATGTGATGCTATTTCTCTTCAACTTGCCATCGCTAAAGTAGTAGACCCTATGTTTATTCCATTCATATTGGCCAGAAGGAATATATCTCAGCTCACTAAAGACTAGATGACTGATTTTCTTACATTCCATTTCCTTTTGGACAACCTTCAATTTTCCTAGGTTCATACTTCACATGTTTGGTGTTCCTATTATTAATGAATATTGTAGCTGCTTCTTTCAATGATGGGCAATGCCACATCACCAAAGGAGAGGCCCCAGGGCTTTCCTCCATCCACGCCATTCCGGTCTGCTCTTCCTGAAGGAGATTCCTCTTCCTCTCCTGAGTTTTCCAAGTGCCTTCCACCTTGAAGACCTCACCTTCTGACATGATACAAGACAGGGTCCTATTGTGGATCAACTGAATGTTTTTCTGGATGAGTTTGCGAGGAGTGAATCCGTTTTCCTACTCTGTGTTGGTCTGTGAGTTCGGCTGGATTGTTTCCACCTCAGGAGACCCTTCTGGCATTTTCTATCTTCACTATAGCAAAAGAGTCATTAGAGAATACCAAACTAGTTGATGAGTAGTGGTGGTAGTGAGTGGGGGTGGGGGCTGAAATAACACCAGCTAAATAGGGGTGACATTTTTATTGAATGTCAAAGCCAAAGTGTTAGAAGGTGGGAGATAAGGGATGTCTAAACATCAAATGTGACACCACATTCCAATAGACTGTGGACAATATTCTCTGAGTAAATAAAGAAGAGAAGGTACTATGGAATCCAGACTCACTAAATCCCTTCTTGATGAATTTATATTAACAATAAAAACCCTGACAACATTGAAATAATGTCCTGGAGTACAAGAGTACTCTCTTTTTCTCAGAAAACATGTTGGTATAATTATTCATTCTAACTTAATTATACTCAGAAAGAAAACAAAATTTACAAGTGAAGTTTTTGCCCCCTTGACTTTCAACACAAAATGATAGCAGTTTGGGGCTGTATCTTGTCATATTGTATAGTCTTTTTCCTGATTTTACCATCAACTTCCATTCTTCTTTTAAACAGCCTCTCCAGCTCCTCGCGAGATATTCTTTAATCTGGCCAGCAGACAGCCTAAACCCCACACGCAGATAAGACATTTTGAAAAATCTGCCAAAATTTTGTGTCACTGTATTCAAACGCAGTGATGTCACCTAACAAGGCAATCAGGTATTTCTAAGAGTACACATGGCAGCCCTGTAACTGACAGCGTGCACTGAGTGAGAGACATGGGCATGATCTGTGAAATGCCCGTTTTGATGATTATTAAAAAACCTTGGTAAATGAAAGCCCATGATGGTTTAGTTGGCGCATCTTTTCTTAGAGACAGATTTTTTCTCTTTTTTTTTAGTGAGTGAGGGAGTGAATGAGTGAGTGAGTGAATGAGTGAGAGAGGGAGTGAGGGAGTGAATGAGTGAGTGAGTGAGAGAGAGACTGAGAGAGTGGAGACAGATTTTGAAAGTAAAATGAGCAAGTGAAAATTCCCTCTTGTTGGGAGTATTCCAGGTCTCTAAAACATGACATTGAGTATAACAATGACAAAGCAGTAAATGTTTGAACAGTGGCTGCTGTACGATGCCACCTAGGTAACCTCACTTAATCCTTAGAATAATCTTATGAAGCAGGAATATATCATTTCCCTTTAAAAACATGAAAAGACAAAGGGACAGAGAAATCAATAACTTCTCAGAGGTCCTGGGGCTTCCATTCAGCTCGACCCTCCTAACAATGAGGTGATTGACCCGGTGTTCCCTCAGAGGACAAGCAAAGAGGGGAGGTAGATTTGGGGCTCAAAGAACCTTTACACCATCCTTAAATAAAAGTAGTCAATGTTTACACCCAGTGGTTGGTACCTGTCTGTTCCTTTTATATTTTAGTATTTCTGTTATTGTTAATGATGACTACTTTGTACATATAGTTTCTACACTTTTACGTATGTCTTTACATGTGCTATAGTTCACAACTGAAAATTACAACATATCACAGATGACAATTCACAAGTTGGCATTTGGAACATCGTGACTGAATGTGAAATGCGGGCAATGAAATTTTGGTGAACACACACCATGATCTTGGCAATCTTTTGACACATTTTTAGAGACAAAAATCTCTACAGAGCCCCCTCCATGCAATAAATGGAGGGTACTGCGAATCCCCAGACTCCTGGGTGTTTTCCCAGCCAGTTTCCTCACACTCTCTTCTTCAGCACGGCTTACCTTGCCCACTCCATCCAAAACTGCACGCTCCACCATCTTCTTCCTAAGCCTCAGCATTTTCTAGGGCATCTCTTTCAGTCACTTGCCTCTGGTCACACTTCTCAGAGTCTTTCAGGCACCGGGAGGTCTTATTCCAACACACATTGTTAACCCCTAGTCCCAGATTCCTGACTCAGCAGATTTGGCAAGCGGACAGAGAATTTCCATTTTTAATAATTCCCAGATGATACAGATGCTTCCAGTCCACACATCACACTCTAGAAACCATTGTTTCATAAAATGAAATCTACCCGAGAGCAGGCCATTGCACATGAAAAGGCAACTGAGGTAACTGACATGATATTCAATAATATGGTTAGAATATATGAATGAGTCACTTTAGAACAGCGGTTCTCAACCTGTGGGTCGTGCATGGCCCCTTTGGGGGTTGAATGACCCTTTCACAGGGATCACCTAGGACCATCAGAAAACTCATCTTTCTGACGGTTTCAGGACCAGAGACACCGTTCCTCTATCTGCCTCCAGGCCGGTCCGCCCACATACGGGTATCTGACATGAAGACTGTTACCCATGCTACACCATGCTTCAAGACAACATTTCATTCATTTGTCATTAGAAATAAATAGTTCACAATATATAATTACATACTGTTTTGTGATTAATCACTATGCTTTAATTAAGTTCAATTTGTAACAATGAAAATGCATCCTGCACATCAGATATTTACATGACGATCCTTAACAGTAGTAAAATTACAGTTATGAAATAGCAACAAAAATAATGTTATGGTTGGGGGGTCACCACAAATAAGGAACTGTATTAAAGGGTCACGGCAATAGGATGTTGAGAGTCACTGCTTTAGAAAAATCCTGTTATTCTAAATATTTACATGTAATACAAAATTATGGTCATCAAATTCTAAACAGTTCATCTTAAAACATCCCTAAGACAAAGTATTGTATAAACACATACACACATATTTTCTTTTATTTTCTGTAATTGGATAATCATCAACTAAGGAGCCCTGGAAGTGCACCAGTTAAGTGCTTGATTACCAACCAAAAGGCTGGTGATTTGAACCCACCTGCAGTTATTTGGCATAATCTACTTTCATCGAGATTACAGCCAAGGAACCATAAGAGTACAGGGCAAGTCTTCTCTGCCACATGGAGTTGCTATGCGTCGGAATCAACTGAATGACACCAAATAGCAACACTACAAATACGACAAATAGCTCAATAATTTGTAAGCTAGGCAATTATTACTGAGTGCATCAATCATTAAGCTAGTAGTCATAAAGGTAGAACACTTTCTTAAATGGCACACGTTCAATAATCATTGATTTGCCAGTCAGTACATGGACTAGGCTGGGTTGACTAGAGAAACAAATCCAGTGACACTCAAATATGTGTAAGAGAGAACTTTATATCAAGAAAAAATTACTTATCGGGAAAACAGTCCAGCCCAGACTAGATCAAGTCCATAAGTCCGATATTAGTCCATAAATGCCTCTTCCTACTCAAACTGACCCAAGCAATGAGGCAAAATGCAGGACGATCACAGGCCAGTGGGTGAAAAGTCTTGTGGATGAATGGCGGTGGAAGCACCATAGGGCTGGCACAGGTCTCAGCTTGACTGGTCAACAGGAAGGTAAAGGCAAAGAGAGAGAGGGGGAGTTTTCCCAGGACCCTCCTGATGAGAAGGCCCCTCCCATAAGGAGGCACCATCAGTCTGTGACCTGATTGACAGGCTAGACTCCACCCCTACACTTTTATATCTTCAGTTGACACAAAATGATATGATTATTACAGTAGACCATTTACTTAAACTCACTGACTCTCAAGACAACTCGTTAAAATACTTAATTATTTTCCTGACATGTAAGGTTTCCAGGACTTTTTTTCTTGTTCATTCCATGTCACCACTCCTCTTTCCTAACATAAATTCTTACAGCACAGCAGCAGTGCCCGGATCCCAAACAACATCTGCCTGCTCCCTTCCTGTGCAAACAGCCTGTCTCTGGACACCTGCACGTTTCTCGAACACAGTGGTTCTCTACCTTCCTAATGCCAAGACCCTTAAATACAGTTCCTCATGTTGAGGTGACCCCCAACCATTAAATTATTTTTGTTGCTACTTCATCACTGTGATTTTACTACTGTTATGAATGGAGTGACCCCTGTGAAAGGTCATTCGACCCCCAAAGGGGTTGCAACCCACAGGTTGAGAACCACTGGCACACTTAATCAAGTTAAGAGAAGGGAAAAGGGTTATAGGAACAACCAGAGGTATATTAACGATGGCAACTTCAAAAATGAGTTTCCTTTTTGTAAACCTCTTGAAATGACAACTATTGCACGTGATATATTTGACACCGTTGGTTCATTTCTGAAAGAATGTAAGATCTCTTGGGGACAGGTTTGTGGTGTTTGCACAGATGGTGCTCCAGCTATGCTAGGATGTCGATCTGGATTTCAATGTTTGATACTAAATGAGTCACCAAAAGTCATCAGAACTCACTGCACGATTCATCGGTAACTATTAGCAATGAAGGTGCTGCCACGAGAGTTACAAGAAGTAATAAAAAGCATCTTAAGTTCTGTCAATTTTGCAAAGGTGAGCACTTTAAACAGTCCACTGCTTTTGCAACTGTGCAACGAGTTGGATGCACCAAATAATGCTCTGCTATTTCACACTGAAGTGAGATGGCTGTTGAGAGGAAAAGTTTTTAAACGTGTTTTTGAGTTTCATGATGAACTCAAAACGTTTTTTAATCAGAAAGGAAGACCACAGTTCAAAGCACTTTTCAGTGATAAAAATGAATGGCAGAAAATAGCCTACTTGGTCAATATTTTTGCCATCTTGAATGAGTTAAATTGATCACTGCAAGGACCAAATGCAACATGCCTCAATTTGTCTGAAAAGATCTGATCATAGCAAATGAAAATTCAGCTTTGGCAAAAAAAATGGATGAAAATAAAATTTACAGGTTGCCTACATTATCTGCTTTCTTTGAGGAACATGACATTGAACCAGACAAAAGGATTACGATGATAATTTCTGTGAAAGAACACTTGTGCATGCTTGAAGGTGAAATTTCATCAGACTTTCTAAACCTAACACCCCACTTGCACTTGCCAGAAGTCCATTCACACTCAAAGTTGAAGATGTTCCTGAGACAGCACAAGAGTTCATTGAACTTTTTAACAGCAATGCAGTGAGAATTGATTTCTCACAATACCAGTTACAAAACTCAGCATCAAGTGTTCGCAGTCATATCCTGCTCTGTCTGAGGCTGTGTTTCACCTCTTCTTCCATTTCCAACAACATATCTTTGTGAAATCTGGTTTTACAGCTTGTTGGTTATCAAGTCTAAATACAGAAGTAAACTTGTTGTGGAAGATGATCTTTGTTGTACACTTGGAAACACTTCCCTGAGAATATCTGATCTGGTGAGAAAGAAGCTATCTCAACCTTCACACTGACGTTGGCCTTTTAGGCATACCATGGCAAAATGTTGCAATGTAGTTTACTGTTGCTATATTAAGACTGTTACCCATGCTACACCATGCTTCAAGACATAACTTCATTTATTTATAATTAGAAATAAATATTTCACAATATATAATTACATACTATTTTTGTCATTAATCACTATGCTTTAATTAACATATATACTAGTGCATAGCTGAGTTTTTTAGCCCATTTTTTATGTAGTTCTGATGGTAAAATTAGGTGCTTCGGCTGATATTCAGGTCGGCTTGTACTTGAGTATATATGGTATGTTCAATTTATAACAATGAAAATACATCCTGCACATCAGATATTTACATTAAAATTCACAACAGTAGCAAAATCACAGTTCTGAAGTAGCAACAAAAGTAATTTTATGGTTGGCTATCACCACAACATGAGGAACGGTCTTAAAGTGTCTCGGCAAGAGGAAGGTTGAGAACCACTGCCTTAGGCAGAGGTGTGGGTGCACACGAAGCATGCATAATCAGAAAGGAAGGAGAGGGGTTGTGTGAGATGTTGAGGTCTCCACTGGAGTTCTGCTCCCTCAATCTCAGATCAGGTCGTCTTCAAATGAGGGCCACAGGTGTTGCTAAGAGAATTGCTCACTTTATTTTTCAGAATTGCCTCTAGTTTCAGCTTAGGGCACTTGGATCCCAGTCCTCACTGGGCCACCAGTAACCACAATGTCCATGGTTCAAACCCACCACTGCAACAAAGGGAGAAGGTGAACACGTAAAATGTTACTCTCTTGGACACTCGACTCTACAGAACTGTTCCACCTGCCCAGCGGGGCCCACTCTCAGTCAGAGTCAGTTCATTGGCAGTGGGTGCTGGGCCACAGTCTTCTAGAAAAGACTGTGTAGGGTTTGATGGAAGTGATTTCATATTTGTAAACACGTTTGTGTTGGATGCAACGCAGATTAAATGATCCTTGGAAGGATAGGGGAAGTTCATCTCGCATACTCTGGAAGTGCTATTAAGAGGGATCAGTCCTTTTCTTCAATTAAATCAACTGATTAATTAGATCATTCACTAATACCAAAAAGAAGTCACCATTATCCTTTAAGTGAAAGAGAGAAGACAGTAAGCAACAATCTTCCTTTTCTGAAACATCCATTGATCTGATGGTGGGCACTTTTGAGAGTAAGAAGTCAAGAAACTGTTCATCGAGCAAAGATTGGGCTCATATTTTACAATGGGCAAGATCTAAAAGAGCAGAAGGTGTGGATACCCTGGTAAGCCTGGTGCCAAATCAGAAATATGATTTGACAGTTTGATCAAACACCAGCTGTCCTATTACTTTATATTTTCGTGATTGTAAAGGACCATCAATTAAATAACACAAATGAAAAAAATCCCCAAACCTTCCCACTTTATTGGCCAACATGTGAAAACAATATAATATTTCTTATGCACCCACATGTTTCTCTGGGCTGGTGATTCCTGGTGAAATTTACTCTGCGTTGGCTGATACCCAGCACATGCTGGGACAGAATGCAAGCATTTCCCAGCAATGGTGTATTCAGGAAATAATAAGACCAATTTTTAAAAATTCAAGTAGAACAATTAGCTAAATCTGTTGTTGATTTCAGCTCCTGAATTTCTTTAGAACTTATCATGTCATTGCCTCGCCTAAACTAATCCCTCTACAATTCCACAATACTACTTACAGGCTAAATCCCAACATCCTTCCTAAGGCAGAGATTTTTTTTTTTTCATTAGCCCATGTCTCCACTTTAGTCTTCAGGAAATCAGTTGCTTGCTGACAGTGAAGATGTCTTTAATCCTCACTGATGAAGACTTAAGGCTACAGCCTTCAGTAAGAATTACACAACAACATACGGAAACTAAAACTCCCCAAACTGCACATGAAAAATACATTGCATTGTCAAGTATTTAATTCTACTTGAATCCACAACCAATGCCCATGTGATCATCCGTCAAGAAATAAAACAACACACTGTGATGGGTAAGTTTACTGAAAAATACCTCTTTCAGTGTTCAAGGCTTAAAAAGCAGTGAAATTACTATAGAAGTAAAGTACACCTGAACCAAGTCATAGTACTTTTAATGACCTCAAATATATATCAAAGCTGGACAGGAAAGACAGAAGAGGAACTGACGCATGTAAATTACGGTGCTGGTTAACAATATTGCCTGCACCCTGGGCTGTCAGAAGAGCGTATGTCTGGGATGAACTACAGACAAAAGGCTCCTTGGAAGTCAGAACGGCAAGAGTTCACCTCACATAGCTCTCTTCAATTGAATCCACTGATTGATTAGATTATTAGCTGACAAATACCAAAAACGGTCATCATTATCCTTTACATGAAAAGGAGAGATTAAACAAAAAAACTTATTTCCATTCTAAAACACCCATTCATCTAGGTTTACAAATATAGATTCACTTTAATCCAGTGGTTCTCAACCTGTGTATCGTGACCCCTTTGGAGGTCCAACGATCCTTTCACAGGGGTCACCCAAATCATAACAGTAGAAAAAATAGAGTTATGAAGTAGCAACGGAAGTAATTTTTTGGTTGGGGGAGGCCACCACAATATGAGGAACTGTATGAAAGGGTCGCAGCCTGAGGAAGGCTGAGAACCAATGCTCTAGTCCAACACTGGAAAGGCCTTTCCACTAGATATGGCCCATCAACCCACTGCCATTTAGGTCACTCTCCCGTAGAGCAGTCTGTGGGACAGAGCAGAACTACTTTACTGTCTCATCTTTTCCTGTGTTGCAATGCTGTGCTTGAACCATGGACCTTGGGATTAGCACCCTGGTACTTAACACACTGTGCTACCAGGATATGTTGAATGATAGAGCCGTTTGATTCAATTTATAACAAAATGTTTTATACATGATTTCTTTAGATTTTTGCTTTTATAAGCTGCTTATTTTCTCAGAAAGAAGCAAAGGGCTAATGGATACTTGGAGACTTCTCAAATGGACCCCTATTCCCTTGTCTCCTTTTGTATGAAACATCACTGGAAACTTTAACAGTGGATTATCGAAAAGGCAGTCAATGTCACATCAAGGATCAGAAATCTTTCAAATAATATTCTTCTCAGCTTTAAAAATGAATTGTTCTTATTTCTGGAGTGCATGCATATTTACAAGTCTGCAACTTAACCCTGGGGGAAATGTACTGTGTCTCTCAATATTGAAGGAGTTCTGATGGCACTATGAGCAGGTATTGGGCTGCAAGCCTCAAAGTCAGTAGTTCAAACTTACCATTGGCTCCTTGGAAGAAAGAGGAGGCCATCTACTCCCAAAAAGGTTAACAGTCTAAGAAATCCGGTATTGGGTCATTATGAGTTAAAATTTACTCCATGGTTAGGAACATATAAATAATTAGATATTCATAAAGTGCCCAGAAATTTCCCATTCCGGAAGAGCTGCTATGAAGGAGGGAGAGATGCATCCTGCCAAGGAAAACATGAAATAATGAGGAATCCTTAAACCCTGGTCTAGATCAACTATGTTAGAATTGCCTGTATGTGTTATTAATTAGAATTTCATGTAATTCACTGCCTAGAAATCCAGGCTTCCAAAATCATAACCCTGAGAGAAGGTCTGGACATAGACATTTACCAAGGAGATGTGGATGCATATTCTAGTTTGGCAACCACTGTCATAATTGACTGATAGAGTTACTGCTAACCACAAGGTCAGAAGTTCAAACCCACTGGACGCTCACCAAGAGAAAGATGAGGCTATTTACTCCTGTAAAGTTTAAAGTCTCCCCAAACTGAAAGGAACCATCTTAGCCTGTCCTACAGAGTTGCCGTGAGTCTGAATCCTTAGTTACAGGGCCTAGGGAAAAGGCTATCACAGTGCGTAGCCCTAACTTATTAAGATTAACTGGAGAAGAACCTAAAATTGAAGACAATTGCTAATTTTAGACCACCAACCCAACGCATCACTTTCTAATGACTTTTTATTACAGATATGTTCAAGTTTTATTGAATGTATTGCATATATTTTCAACTTTCAGTGTATGTAAACTTCAAAAGTAAAAAAACTCATTACTATTGAGTCAATTCTGACTCATGGCAACCCTATAGGGCAGGGTAGAACTATCCCAGTGGGTTTCTGAGACTGTAACTTTTTTATGGGAGTAGAAAGTCTCCTTCTTTCTGAGAGACCGGTGGGTTTGAACTCATGGCCGTGCAGTTTGCAGCCCAGTGTGTAACCACTACACCATAGTAAACTCAGGTCATAATAAGTATTCAGTCAATTAGAGGATGAAGATTTAGAAAAAAGCAGCAAGTCCGCAAAGTGGATTTATGTCATCATGATTTCCATTTTGTGACTGAGACAGTCTATGGGTGAGCTACTCTAGTCAGGCAACACTGTGAAACCAAGCAAACACATGAATTCAAGAGCTGAAGCTTACTCTTTCCCCACAGCTTCCATAAAACCATAGTAACTCCATTCTCTAACCTTCGCTGTATATTACCCATTGACAAGGAATCGGGTCATTTTTGTTTGCTTGTTTTATTGTTAGCGCCTGGATCACTAGAGTTGTTACACCGTATCTTGTCAAATGGATGACTGGATCAGCGGGGCAATGGTAAAAAGAATAATACATGACAATTAAACAATAACTAAAACCAAACAACTTTCTGAACTATTTGCCATTTTCAAGAATGGCATTATTCAATTGGCATAGAAACCCTGATTGGTAATCAAATGACATGGTTTTACTTTTAGATTTTCCAGTCACTAAGTGCCTATGAAACAATGTGTTCTCGATGAGGCAAGATAATCTTCCTATTTTAAAATGCTAGCATTTGTAACATCTGTGGGAGTTACATCATCTGGTATCAACTGGTGAAGGGGTGGAGTCTAGCCTGTCAATCATGTTGCAGCTTCATTACCTCACCTGGAGGCTCCACGGAGATAAATACCTCATTGGAGGCCAGATAACACTCAATTCCTGGGAGACATCACTGACAACAAGCCTGATGGAGCTATGCTGATGCAGCCAGAGCCCTGGAGCTAGAGGAGTCACATGGAGACACACGCCACCACTGAGATGCCTTGACTGCAACTGGATCCACAAGACTTTCCACCCACTGGCCTCTGGTCTTCCTGTGTTCGGTGTCCATTGCATGTGTTTTCTGAGTCAGAAGAGGAATTTGTAGATTGGTATCAGACATATGGGCTAATATTGGACTCATGGACCTGATCTGGACTGGGCTGCGATGTTTTCTCAATATTCAATTGCTCTTGTATACAAAGCTCTTTCTTATACACCTATGAGTCTCCCTGGATTTGTTTCTCTAGTCTACCCAGACTAACACGACATCCCACCTCTATTATTCAGTTTATATTTTTTCTTCTCAGAATTAAGCAATCTTTTCTTTAAGTTGGATAATTTTGCCTGAAATGTAGCTCCATGCAATTTGCTTTGAAGATTAAACTCATACTGATCTTTATAATTAGCTAACTATAGAAGGCAAAATGAAACTCAACAACTGACAAAACAAAACACTTCTGGTTTTGCAATCAGGTACTAATGACAGCTCCCAGGTGAGTACATTAGAAGGTTCAAAGTGTAATTTTGCAGGACGTTTTAGCCTTGGAAGTACATAGGCTCATGTCACCTGGCCTTAAGCATGTTACATTAGCTGTTGTAACTACAGAGATTTGATAGAAATTATGTTGAAATTCTGCACAAAAATTTTATAGACACCATTTTTGTGCCTTCCTCTCTTACAGTATCACCCAGTACTGTTACAACCCCAACCTTCTTTTGATGCCACTGAAGAAATCTAATTCACCAATAACTTGAGAGCCCCAAATGCTGAAACAATTCTGTATACACGAAAGATTTTTGAGGATTAATTGTGCAAATATGGAAATGTACAGTCTACATTCTGTGTATTAAATATGTTGATAGTAATACATTTAAAACACACTGGAAGGAGAGCTAGGGTCATACATTACATGATTGCTTCATTAGCACTTTGAAAGATACAAATCAGGTGAATCATAATTGTTGAATTTGTCCACTTATTTGAACTGTTTCTCTAATAAATAAGAAATAAATCAATTTAATCATTAACTCATAAATTAGAAATAAATCAATTTCATTATTATCCCATTCATTCAATAACTTCACATCGAGCAAGTTTTGGAATATTACTACTTAGAAAAGGCAAAGAATGATGAGAAATGAATACTGATAATAAACGGAGTACTCAATATTCAATCATGTTCAGAGTTTAAGCAAAAATCTGTGAAAAGATGAAAACTGACTTTGTTCCCATTTTTCGTAGCTTGTTTTACTATACTCTAGCTGATCATGAGCAAAACTATTCTTTGCCCAAAAGCACTAACAAACCAAAGCCAGCACAAGTGAGATTCTCTATTGCCTTTTTAGTGTGTCTAGTCTTTGGATCCCTCTGTTATCTAGCACACTCAAAGAGACCAGTTATGAGAATGGTCTTAAACTGGGCTATACTGGCCACCTAGAAAGCTGTGAAAAAAAACTGATCACTGGGTTCCACCAATGGAGAGGCTGGTTTAATTGGCTTAGGGTGAATACTAGACATTGCGATTTTTACATTGCCCCAAGCAGTTCTAATGCGCAGCCAAGAGTGGGAACCATTGGAAATACAAAGGGCTAAAGATAGCCACTGAAAGAGGTGGTGCAGTGGGTTAAGTACTGGAGTGCCAACCAACCACACGGTGCTCCATGAGAGAACAACGAGGCAGCCTGCTTTTGTTAAAGGTTACAGCCTTAGTATGCCTGCACAGCAGGCAGATGCTGTCCTATAAGGTTGCTATCAGTTAGCATTGACTCAGCAGTCATGATTTTCAGCACAACTTTACTTACATACAATATCAATATTAATTATATTATTCAATGATTTCAACAATGGGTTCTCTTTGAAATAGGCCCAGAAATCTGTCTCTTCCAGTTGGCTGACCATGTAGGTATCTTCCAAATTTCTTGGCACAGACAAGAGAGAGCTTACTTTTGGGGGATCCAGTGCCTTCAACGCCAGCTGGGATGTCTTCCTGCAATACCCTAGGTTCCTGATCATATGACACCTCTTGGAAAGGTGGACGCTGAACCGATTCTACTCGGGGACAGTGATTCTGTATATTCCTTACATCTTTTGATGCTTCCTGCATGGCTCAGTATTTTGCCCAAAGAATCCTTCAATATTGTAAGTGGGTGATTAAATTTCTCTTCAGTCTTTGCAAGATCAGAAATGAGATGTGTATTCTTCACTTGAAGTTTTCTAACTCCAGGTTTTAAACATTTCATAATAAACGTTATCTTCTCCAGCTGCCCTTTGCCTCTCTCACACTAGTTTTCCACTCCATCATTTCCCTCAATTAGCTTTAGTAAGTTTCAGACATCTGTCTGGTATTTTCATTCTTCCTTTTGTTTTTTGTATCCAGTTACTTTATTAATGTGTGGTGTCCTGGATGTTACCCCATAGCTTGTCAAGTCTGCACTTATACGTGTTTAATGCATCAAATTTATTCTTGAGACAATTTCTAAATTTAAGTGGGAAATAATGAGATTTGTTCTTCGGCTCTCATGGACTTGCTTCGTTTTTCTTTAGCTTAACCTATGAAGACCTGGTGGCACTGTAGTTCGAGAGTGGGTTCCTAACCACAAGGTCAGCAGTTGGAACCCACGAATCACTTCTCAGAAGAAAATGGAGCACTTTGCTCCGACACAGATTTACGACTTTGGTAAGCCACAGGGGTGATTCTAGTCTCTCCTATACAGTTCTCAGGGAGTCAGTCAACATAATGGCAGCAAAATTGGTTTTGAGTTTTCAGCTCGAACGTGAACTTGCAGAAAAGCCACTGATATTTCATAGTTGGTGCTGACCTTACTCCAAGCTCCTCGGTCATATATTTCCACATATGTAATCCTATGTTTTGCCAATGAGGTTCATGTTTATAGTCAATGTTTATGTTGTTGAAAAAAAGGTATTTGCAATGAATAAGTAGTTATACATACAAGTAGTTATAATTCTTATAAAATTCTGTCATGTGATCTCTACTTTATTTCCATCACCAGGGTACTATTTTCCAACTACTGATCTTGGTGTCTGTTTCAAACATTCACATTCCTATCACCATTAACTAACAATCCCCCTGTCAGTTTACTGTCCTAATGTATGTTTCTGTGATTCCAAATGCTATGCCATGAGTATTTCAAATGCCAGTAGAAGCTCTAGTGTGGAAATGTTTCAACATAGTTCCTACAGTAAAACATAGTACAGAGGAAGACCAGGTGATCTAATCTAAAAAACAAAAACAAAAGTCAGTACGAACATTATGGATTGCAGAACCCTGTCAGGTATAGTTCTGGAAGATGAACCTCTCAGGTCAGAAGGCACTCAAAATACGACCGGGATAGGGCTGCCTCATCGTTCGAGCAATGCCTAATGACATAGACTAAAGCTTTGGGGACCTTCATTTGCTCATGTGGCCAATTCAAAATGAGAAGACACAGCAGCAACAAATTACTAACACGAAAATATGGAATGTATGAAGAATGAATATAGGAGAATTGGAAGTATAAAAAGGGAAATAGAATGCTTGAAGATCCCTAACAGGAATTATGAGCTGAAATGGACTACATAAAAAAGGGCACTGCAACCGAGCTGATTGGTAGTGACCTTACAGGTCAGAGTAGAACTGCGCCCGTGGATTTCTGAGTGTGCACATCTTTGTGGGAGTCACGTTATCGTCTTTCTCCCTCTGGGTAGCTAGAGATTTTGAATGACTGACCCAGCCACTAGCCCCAGGCATAAGCACCACACCACCAGAACTCCGACTGGCCATGTTCAATCGGAAAATTGGAAAATCTGGTCCTGCTGCTTCTGCTGAATGATGTGATGGAGGCTTAACCAGCTAGCATTCCATCAGCCTTTTGGCTCTCTACAGAGGGGCGCTCAGGAGAACAAATAAGTTCTAACTGAATTTGTTTCCATCTCCTGTTTAAAAAATATATCTTCATAATTAATTACCAGAGTATATGACCAGTCATGGTTTTTAAAAATTATATTTTAAAAATGTGGTCAAGGTAGTATAGGCACACAGGAAAGGTGTTAAGATAAGATAGAGTGTTCTCATATACCTCTCCGTTTTTCTTTAATTTTTTTCCATTTTTCCTATTATTTAAGTTTGTATAGTACATTTGCCACAATTAACGAGCCACGGCAATGCATCATTGTTTGTCAATGCCCACGCTTCCTATCCAGTTGTTTTCTCTGTTCCAATAGCCTATCCAGGAGATCCCATGGAGCTGTTATGCTCCCGAGGTTGCTCTCCACTGTGGAAGTTCTAGCTTTCCTTGATTTTGATGAGGCTAACAGTCTTGAGGCCTATGGGTCATATATTTTTTAGAATAACCCTGGAAACTTGTCGGATTTTTCCCTCATGTGTTTGGGGTAGGAAGACCACAGCTATAAACTTATCACATCATAGGAAGGCTAGCAACTGTCAACAAGACTCGGGTGGTTTGTACCTTTAACAATCTGCTGACACACTGTCAGTAACGTTTCCCCAACTAAAAATGATCACCCCTAAGGTTTCCCCAACTAAAAAGGATCACCCCTACCTCCACCACCCTTTCCATATTACACCCTTTGGAAGGAATCATGAAGCACAGCCCACACTGCACAGAGTGGGAAGGAATGTGCTTCATATGTTTGAAGGGGATGTAACCATAGAAATTATTTGAAACTTTTGCATATTTTTATTTAATCATTGATGCAGCAATGAACTCTTAAATATTCATTTCACTTTTTAAGTCATGATTCAATCTGCAATACTTACGTTTTTGCTCAGATTGTTCCAACTCTAATCATTGGATTTCTCTAAGTTACTACCTAGAATCCATGCGCATATTCCCAGTGGTTTCCTGACTTACGAGCACTAAATAATGTCTAGGCACACCTAGTGTATTATTTGTCCCAGGCCCTATAAGAATCCATTTCTGTAATGAAGCTTGGTTCTTTCATTGGAAATGATATTAGAAACCAAGATCTGGGTGCTAGATAGGCTCATTACTACTGGGATGTCATAGCTGCGAGGTCCTTCCAGCCAATGAGCATAACAATAGTAAAGTGCTCAGCTGCTGAGAGAAACTTCTAAGCTACAAGCTGAACGACAACATTTCAATCCTGAGGTCAATTATACTCGGTCCTATAGGGGTATTATGAATACGAATTGACTTGATAGCAAGTTTATTTATGTTTTATACTAACCTAAGGGATCATTGGCGGTACAATGGTTGTGTCTAGTTCCTAAGTGGAAGGTTCAAATCCCAGGTAGCTCCATGGAACTAAAGATGTCACCGTGTGCTCTCATACTATTCCAGCTCAGGAAACCCTCGGCTCATGTTTACACTGTTAGATGGGATTTGTAGGTATCCAGAATTGAGTCATTGGCTCACAACAACCTACTAACCTGTGTTTTTTAATCAGAATGATGAAGATATCTATATGTACCCATCTGTATCTAAATACAGTATCTTCACCTTTGATGACATTAATAAAATTGAGCAGGTTCTGTTACTTAAAAACTCAGAGCCATCAAGTCGGTAGTGATCCAGGACAGGGTAGAACTGCCATTGTGGCTTTCCAAGACTACAACTCTTTCAGGGAGTAGAAAGCCTCACCTTGTCCCTGAAGAGTTGTTGGTGGTTCTGAACTGCTGATCCTGTGGCTAGCAGTCCAACGGGCAACCACACCTACACTTGCCACCCAAGCTGTGTTCTCTCACCAAGAACACTTTCTAGATTTTCATCTAGATTCATTGCAATGGCCACATAGCACTCACAAACAATGCTCAAGATTCTAAGGCTAATAAAGGAAGTGAACAGGTTACAATGTAGGTAGGAATTGCTCATGATACAGATGTTTAGCCAGGACATGTTACAGAATTCCTTCAAGGCCGAAAATAAATGCCCCAAAGGCATGCTACTACAATGTAAGCCTTAAGCTATAACACGAGACACCAGCTCTAGCTCCTTGAGTCGGGAAACCCAACTCCAATTAAGTGCCCAAAGGGTGGGCCCCACTCCGCAAGCCCTGCTCCCGAAGCACCCAGCTTAACTAGCTCTTTACCCCACTCTCTCCGGCTCCTGCTTCTGCTGCTACTGCCTCTTCTCCGATCCCCACTGTCTTCTGGCTCAAGGAGGTTGAGGGTGCAGGAAAGTTGGGGTCCAGAGGACACCATCCACTCCTGACTCTTGCTAGCCATGAGATTCCTCCCTCCTGCTTTTCATTTCTACTCAGCAGGATTACAATCACAATGGACCTGGTTAGCAGAGTCACAGGTGATCCTATCCAGTCGTCCCCTAACTTCTGACTCAGCTATTGAAGGTGGTTTGGTGGGAGTTACAGAGATTTTGTCCAGAGGAGCCATATGAAATAACCCACTGCTCCTGTACTAGCATTTTGTAACCTCCAGCCAATCTGAGGGAGAAACACTTGACTTTCTATTCCCATAAACTGTTACCATCTCAGAAACCCTTTGGGGGTTGCTATGAGTCTGTATCAACACATTGGCAGAGTTTTTTGTTTATGTTGTTTTTTTAATTTTTATTGTATTTTTTTAATTGTTTGTTTTGTTTTTTAATGAATGGTTGTTTGTATCTCATAGGACAGAAGTTACTTTTTTCCCTTTGAAATCACTCTTTGCTGCACTATTTTGACAGACTCAAATGTACATTTGTTTCTTTTTTTTTAAATCCGTTTTCTTGGTCCTAATACAGGGTTTTGTCACATTGTTGACATTTAATAAGTGATTAGCTGGCAAATGCATGAAGGATTGCACGTATAAAAAGCATCCACTGCCTTCTTTTTCCCTCGGAGCATGTTACCTTCTAACTAATAAATGAAATAGACGCTATGTAGTGGCAACTACCCCAGCCAACAGCTCTTCTTCCTGCCAACACATTTCCACCCCACCTACCTTCATCTCCCTCCCTTTATGCCCGGCAGTGCCCAAATCTCTCCCCTGCAGCCAATGTGAAAAGTGGCGCCCAACCTTTTGTTTAGATTCTCTCTACACCACCTCTTCAGCAATCCACCTCCATCTCTGCCTTCTCTATTCGGCCTCTGCACCCTCTCCCCATCTCCTCCCTTCTCCTTTCCGCATTCTCCACATTCTCCTATGTTTAAAATACACTCCACATTCTCCTATGTTTAAAAATCACAATTTTTATCCCCAAACCCAGTGCATAGCTGATTCCTGTTTTTCTGCTTCTCTTCATAGCCCAGAATCCTGAAAAAAAATCATCTAAGTTTCCTTCCTCACCCCCTGTCCATTTATTAATACATAATGATCTGGAATCTACTACTAACGAAGCAAAAATTATAATCTCTATCTAATTTACCAACCCTAACCAATTCTTATTCATGATTTCTTTTAATTGATTAAACCTATCAAAAGTCAACAGAAAATTTATATATGTTAAATGGAACTTGTTGACAATTTATATAGCAATATAAAAAATCCAATTTGTTTATTTATATGCAACTAATCATTCATAGAACTGATTTCCAAAGCATTCAGACACTACATTTAAAAGAGCTTTAACAAATTCTTGGAAAACATTCCTGATAAAATGTGTTGATATCTGAAAGGAGAAAAAACAAATAAGACTTGGAAAAATTATGTATTTTTAAACAGGTCACTGCTAGAAAGTAGATGCCCACTCAGAGTGACCCTATACAGTCCAGGGTAGAGCTGCCCCGTGAATTTCCAAGACTGTAAGCATGTTCAGAAGTAGAAAGCCCAATCTTTCCCCTGAGCAGCAGCAGATGGCCTTGTAGAAGTTCAACACAAAACCACTAGCCACCCGGGCTCCTTATAAGTAATATAATAAATGTTAAATAAATGAGCTATTCTTTTTCAATGACCAAATTTATAAGTAAATTAAGTATCCTACACAATTATTGCCAAGTTGAATTAAGACATACGTCTTGAAAGGAGCGGTAGAAACATGATTGTTAATTCCCACTACATTAACATCTGGCCTTTCCGACATTCGCTATTGAGAAGGCAAGCTTTAAGACAGCAAGAAGAAAACCAGTCAGTGCTCTGGTAACAAAAACATTGGAGATAAAATCTCCTAAGGGCCGAGGCAAATATTATGTAACAATAGAGTAGCCTAACTTGCCCACTGGAATTTCTGTAGTGCCTAAAAAGCCCACAAAAGACTTTTTTCCAGCCATTTATTTGTATCAAGTTTTTAAAGTAAAAGGAATCTTTATTTATATTTTCAACTTCAAATTAAGCTGAAAAAAAACCCTCAAATTCTTCCAGAATAAGTAGTTCAAACTAAGGCATTCAAGAGAGATTCTTTTAGGAAGAGAGGCTTTCCGGAGGAAGACTGCAGAGAGAAAGGAGCGCGCTAGAGAACACAGAAAGGGGATGCTTTGGAAGAACACTTATGGGAAACCAGTACCCTAGAACACTGAAGACGACTTTGGCTGATACCTAAAACTATTTTTATGTCTACACTCTTTAACAGCCTCTTGTTGAAAATATTGTGCTATGGTACCCGTCTAAATGGAAGCAGCTGTGAACACAGATGTGGTTGTTCTGTTATTCAAACCAATGGCCCACTGGATAGGGGGTTAACATAGTTTTCATGCTGGCAGCTTAGCTATTTAGCTGTTCGGTAGACCTAATTGAATCTGTGCTTTGTGTGCAGTTTTGAGTTCAGTTCTTGATGATGCACAAGGTCACCAATCCAACAGAAGAGAGGCAGTTTAAGATCTGGTGATAGGACATACGTGTTACCAGATGACTGCTCTGTATGCCAGTGACATAAAAAATATGACTTCAATTGTCTGGTTTGACTTGGAATTATGGTTCCTTATCTTGAGAAGATAACCTCGCTCAAGAGTAAAATAAGTGGCCATATTTATGTATTTTTGATACTTAGAAGAATGAGTCCTGGTGAGAAAAAGAGAAAGCAATTTAAAAAAATGATTTTTATGGTATAATATATTTGGATAATGATTTCAAGGTTTCAGGCTGACAAAAGAATCCGATAAATGATCATTTCAATAACTGCTTAATGTGGCTGAAAAGCAATCAATTCCAAATAATCCTGTTTCAAAACAGCTACCACATTTTAACTGTTTAATCTAAATCTTCTCAGTTGTTTTTTAAATTACAAAATGGCTACTCTCATCAAATTCTGTCTAATAAAATGGCTTCCTTGCACATGAACACTATGGGATACAATGTAAAGACTCTAGGAATAAGTTTTTTTCTGATGTACTTAAGGCTGTTTAGCCAGTTCTTTGCACAAATATTTATTGAGTGCCTAGGATGAGGGTGCTGCCAGAGAGTGAGTGAGAAACCCAACACCAAACCTCTGCTACCTCAGCATTATAGCAACCTTACACAGGGTTTCTGGGGCTCTAGCTTCATGGTGGTGGCCAACCTCATGTCCGCAGAATGAGGCGGAAGGAAGGAAGGGGGTGACAACAGAGAGAAAGTGGATCAACTCAACTGAGGCCTGTCGGTTACTCCTGGGAGCCCTAGAATGCAGGGAAGAATTCCCCTGGACATTTTGGAGACGCTAAACCTTAAAGGAGCAGAAACCCTCATCTGTCTCTGAGACAAATGCCTAGGGCCTCCGATTTGTCAGACCTGCTGAGCACACGAAGAGGTCCCGTTGGTGTATTTGTCAGACCTGCTGAGCACACAAAGGGGTCCCGTTGGTGCTGTCGGGTATGTGTTCGACTGCTAAACCCAAAGTCAGTGATTCAAACCCAGCAGCCGCTCTGCAGAAGGAAGATGAGACTATTTGTTCCCATATTTACAGCCTCAGAAACCCATATAGGGTTGCTATGAGTGAGAATTCATTCACCGACAGGTTTTGTTTTTATGTTGTGGTAGTCATTAACGATGAAGTCAGTGAACAGAGCAGGGGGGAAAGCTTCATTGTACAGGAGAGAAATAATTTTAAAACTTTTCTTTTGGGGGGAGGTGTGCTCCCTACGGCAAGGTCTTCCTTGAAGAATATGTGGATTGTCTTAGGGATATTTGAACTGTGATCTGAATAAAATGAAGAAATAGACTCTCAGAATATATACTAGGGGCAGTGATTCCCGGTCAGAAGACTTCTTCTAATAGTTCTTTCAGAGTCTAACCATTGGGAAATCTTTTTTGTTTGTTTTCTTTTTTCGTGCAAATTTAAGTGAAAAATTTGGTTAATAAACAATATATAGTTAGTTGACCCTTACTAGCTAGATCAGATAATCTATTAAATGAAAATCTAGCATTTAGAAAAAGTCATGTGATACAGTATGAAGCACCAAGCTAATAATAGTAGTTCCTTAAAAATTTAAATGCAGCAGCATTCTTACATATGAGGAGGCTTCAAAAAGATTTGTACAAATCTTTTTTGTATTATTAATAGATAATAATACAAATTGGCCACTAACTTTTTAACAACCCCTCTGTATAGCCTCACATGATAGTTATGAGGCTACTTTCCTATATTTATATTATTTATGATTGATCATTTACATTGACAAATATTTGGATCCCCCATTTTTTCAAAATCAATTTTACATAAAGTGTAAGGTCTGAAGATGTTTATTATAATCAGATAGAGTCAATTACATAATTAATACTGTAAGAGGATATACTGCATAAAGCTGGTAAATTATTTAGCATAATATTAGAATCATGACAGCTTAATGCATTAAGTAAACTTAATAATATTTCAGCGATTTCCATTATGTCATTAAATTTTGGACTCTTTAAAAAATTTTGTTACTATGATAGCAAAATCCCCTATATTAAAAAAAGTCTGGATTACTCAGAATGTTTTAAATTATTACAAAATATGTTTAGGTATAATCTGTCAGAAAAATAAACATGGCAAAATATAACTATTTCTTTTTCCTGTGGATAATCTCAAATAATTTCTACTTGAATCTTTCTCTATTTTTATAACTGAAAAAAACTGATGCAAGATAATCATTTTACATTTATTTAATATACATGTATTATTAATAGATTGTTAAAATTTTAAGCCATTTATTGAAATTAATGATTTACTTATCTGGCACTTTCTGGGCAACAAATAGAGTCTTGATTGTGTCCTGTGTTATGCATCAAGTAGCCAGGTGCAAAGTCAGCAGGCCTAACCCCCCATGCACTCCCTGGAGATCAATGGGGTTCTGCTCTCATAAAGGTTTACAGCACGGGAAACCCAAAGGGCACTTAGATCTGTCCTAGAGTTTTGCTGTGAGCCAAATCAACTTTATGAGACTGGGTGAGTGGTTGTGGGTAGGCAATACACATGACCTGAATTTTTGCTGTGGTTAATAATTTATAGTACTAAAGAGCTTTACACTTACATAGATCAGTAAAATATTCCTGTGAGTCCATGGATTTTTTTTTTCTGATGATTTTAGCTTTTCCTTTTTTCTTTTTCAGAATGCTTACAGTGCAACCATCAGACACAAGTAGTGCAACTCCTGGTCCCTAGAATTGTGAGAACATTAAAGTGGGGGAGAGGGGAGTCCTATGTTGGCAAGAGGAGAGTCCTAAGTGGGGGAGAGGGGAGTCCTAATTGGGGGAGAAGGGAGTCCTAAGTTAGTGCAGGGATTTTAAACTAATATTTCATTTTTCTCTGCTTACTTGTAACACTTGTGAGTTTAATTCAGTAAGAGAATTAAAGTTATTTTTCTCTTAACTGGGTGTATTTAAGAATCAGAAAAATAAAACCCTCTAACAAGACACAATATACATAATTTTAAACAATATGAGGAAAGTCGTAAGAAAATAACAATCTGATTATAGATTTCTACATATTCATACAATTAAAGAATTTTTCCTAGATAATGTGGGGAGAAACCAGACATGGAAAAAAGTAAAATTTAGGTCACTCCAAAAAGCAAACAAAAATTTTAGAGTTTCGCTCAAAATTGGTAGAGGCATCATGTTGAGATTTATGAACCATTTTAGTATTTTAAATTAGTATTCTCTCTTTTTTTTGGTATTCCAATTCTTTTTTTAAAAAATCATTTTATTAGGAACTCATACAACTCTTATCACAATCCATACATAGATCAACTGTGTAAAGCACTTCTGTACATTCTTTGCCCTCATCATTTTCAAAGCATTTGCTCTCTACTTAAGCCCTTTGCATCAGGTCCTCTTTTTCCCCCCTCCCTTGCAGCTCCTCCCTCCCTCATGAGCCCTTGAAAATTTATAAATTATTATTTTGTCATATCTTGCCCTATCCAGCACCTCCCTTCACCCCCTTAGTATTCTCTTCATTGTGAAAAGATTTATCATTGTCTTCTTTTGAGCAGTAATCAAAATGAATTACCTCTTGAATACTCTATTTGAGTGTCCTTTGCAACAACTGTTGGATGATCTTTAAAATTTTTCTTGTGTGGGCTATCAATGATAGCTTTTTATAGTTAAGATGGTCCAACAATGATTGCACTGACAAGGAGCTGACAAATTCAGGCCAGATTGAGAAGGGGATGTGGAACAAGGGATATCATTGCTGTATTCAGTTGGATCTTGGCTCAGAGCAGAGAGGACCAGAAAGATGTTTACTTGTGTTTCATTGATTATGCAAAGGCATTGGACTGTGTGGATCATAATAAACAGGATAACTGAGAAGAAAGGTAATTCCAGAGCATGTCATAGTGCTGATGCAGAACTTTTACATGGATCAAGAGGCGGTTTTTGAACAGCACAAGGTAATACTCCACAGTTTGAAATTGAGAGAAGCATGTGTCGTGGTTGAATCCTCTCCCCATACTTGTTCAATCTATGTCATCAGAGAAGCTGTATTATGTGAAGAAGAATGTGGCACGATGATTGGAGGAAGGTTTGCTAACGACCTGAGGTATGCAGAAGACACACTCTTACAGGCTGAGGATGAGGAGGGAGTGGCGAGCTTGCTGATGAAGGTCAAGGATTGCAGCCTTCAGCATGGATTCCAACTCAAGGTAAGGAAGACCCCAATCCTTGCTACTTGACCAACGGGCAACATCATGATAAATGGAGAAAAGGTTGCAGTGACCAAAGATTTTGGCTTAGGTGGATCCACATGGAAATGGCAGTAACACGTATTGTATTAGGTAAACTGGTTGCACGGACCTCTTTAGAGTATTGAAGAGCAAGGAGGAAGAGTAAGGAAGCACTAAGGTGCGCCTGACCCAAGCCATGCTATTCACCATTGCCTCATATGCATGGGGGAGTTATTGTATTATATACTATGATCAATGATACATTCAATATGATATTATATACTATTTTATATAGATTCATATCACTATATAGAATACAATGATATAGTATGTTACATATATGATATGATACTGAATGTATCACTGATACTATACTATGATATAAATATATATTTTATATAATATGGTATAATATAATATATAGTATACATATGATATGGTCTCTATTTTCAAGAAACCCTTGTCATAGGAAAACTATTATATGCCTCTCTATTAATCTGAAATCCTAAGATATTATCACTGAGCAAAAACCAAGATGAATTGACTAAGAAGGTGTGCATGATTTCATCAGATTGAAAGGGAAGCCCGGAAGCCTGTGCAAGGGGTGCAGCTTGTCTCCAGTGTGGCGACAGAGACACAGCACTGTATAGAAGTTACGGGCATAAGCTTGTTTTCTGATCCAGTCTCTGTATCTCTGCCACTTCTCAGGAGAGTCACTTATCTTGCCTTAAAAAGTTTTTATCTGTCACATGAAGATATTTATAGTGTGAAGCAAGTAACACTGCTGTGAGTGTGCATGAGTAGATGGGTACAATGGTAAGTAAAGGACAAAAACCAGCTCTTAACCCTGGTCATCCCTCAGCAAGTGTGACATGTTGTTAATGACAGGTGGAGAAACTAGAAGCTTGAGCAGAGGGTAAAGAAACAGAATGAAACATCATGGGATTTTCCCACAAACTTTTGAAGTCCCTAGCAAGTAGGTTCTATGCATTTGCCAACCTCATTAAACTGTGCAGTTAGATCTAAGCATTTCACCATATATAAGTAGTAACTCGATATAATGAAAATGGGGAAAGAGTTTTATTTTTCTATAAACTGAACAAAGTTCATTTAAGTGACTAGTGTGAAAATATTTCTTTGTAGTCTAGTTATCCAAACACTAACAGTTGACTCATCTATTTTTAAGAGAGTAATACACTGTAAGTATTTAAAATGCATTGTCCCATTTGTTATGCCCAAATATGGACACATTTAAGATGTCTTGTTAATATTTATACATATTTAGAAAAATGTGTTCATACATTACAGACTCTGGATTCCAGATTATTCAGTGAACTCCTACTTTGTAGCGGAGCCAGGGGGCGGTGGGGGGTGGTGCTTTCACAATGTTTTGCCACCAGGAGCTCAGCAGCTGGAAACCAGGACTGTTCCAAGGCCGAAAGGAAGGGCTTTCTTCTCCTTCAAGGAGTTACATCCTCGAAAGCCCTCAGGGCAGTTCAACCCTGTTCTATAGGGTTGCTATGAGTCAGCTTCAACTCATTGGCAGTGAGTTCCCACATTTATATAAATTTCTGCACCTTAGCACCTTGGTCAGCCAGGGGAAACAAGTAATCATCCTTAAGTGCCCTAGGGCCATGACCAAAAAGAGACAGCTGATCCTAAGACCACGGACAAGACTCCATGCAGCGCATTGAAATTTTGAGTAGTTATCCTTAAGTCAATAGCTGTGTTTTGTTTTTAGGAGTTTCTTCGGAAATAGTAAAAAATGGAATTTTGTTTAAGTTGCATGTTTCTCTGCTTAAAAATGGCTTCTCATGCTTTGAAAGAAAATGCATTAGTTAAGCTTGCCCACTCAACAGTCAGTGAAGGGAATGCTTATAAATGTTAGATTTCCGTGCCCTTCCTCATTTTGGACATGAATATATAGACCTTTAGTAATTCCTGTTGAAAAGTACAGCTTCATCCTCAATGTTAACATGAATTCTAAGCTTATCAAAGAGTCATAGGCACAAAACTTTGGTACCCCACTACATAATTGACATACATAATTGACTTACATACTTTGGTACCCCACTACATAATAGCCTCAAGTCAATTACCATATGTTAACCTAACCTTCATCAGGAAAAAAAAAGTGCTCTAAATAAATTTAGGAACCTTTAATTGCAATTGTCAAGATTATCAAATCTATTCTGTATATTTCTTTTGTAAATCAGTTTTTTAAAAAAATATCACTTTTTGTCATTATAAATTCATAATCAGACATAAGGAACCTCAGAAATGCTTTTATGCCTTGATATCTGTTTTTATGTATTTTAAAAATAAAATAACAAATAATCAAAAAAGAGAAAAATCACTATTTTCCATTGTTATATTTTATATCAGCGATACAGAGTTCCGTTTTACAGGTTTGAAGGCCAAGATGTTGTTGGTTGCCACCACAGTAAGGCTAACTCATAGCTCTAGCCCCTCTATACAAAATATCAATGGAAAGAGAAGACAATTGACGACTTTCCCAAAAGAAGACTTATAAGTCTTATATATTTTTAAAAAATATATCTCTTTTAAAATAACAAGAGTTGCTTAGAGAACAGAATGGATATAAATCCTTCACTCCATGGAGCCTGTGATCTTAGTCTACAGACTCTCCAGTACTTACCAATCTAGGCTGCCCAGGATTTAAAATAATTTAATCAATTAAAAAGAATGTATTGAATCCATTTACAATTTAATAAAATTTTAATTTTATAACCCTATCCATGATGTACAATTTTCATTATACAACATGAGTGGAGGTATCACTTTACACAAAAGATATGTGAATGCAAATACATCTTTGTGATAGCGAATGAACTCATACACAATAGGTAAACAGTGTATAGCAAAAAATGGGTTGGCTTATGCATGCTTACTTTTTCCTCAGCTAGCTAACATTTAAACACCACGACAGATCACAAAGTACACTTACAAAACTGAACCGAACAAGGCATAAAGTTATATGGGACATCGACGTAGGGGACGCCAGCCTACCCCCTCTCCCATTCTCCTGTGTTCCCTTTGACTAACGATCCTCTCGGTGATACAATTGTGTATGCTCCCTCACTGAATCCACAGTGTGCTTGCCTCCACTACTCACAGATTCAACTCTCCCAACTGCCCTTTCCAGCTATAAACCTGCACCTTTTGCAAGGTAAATTCTTTATTTAATGTGGTACTTAGTTGTTTGTATTAATATGCATTTCCAATGCAACCAATATTAGAGTGGTTATGCGTCAGGCTGCTGACTGAAACAAGCAGCCACATCTCAGGAGAGAGATGGGGCTTTTTGAGTAAATGAAGAGAGCTACAGCCTCAGAGTCCCACGGGGCAGTTCTGCACTGTCTTACAGGCTCCCTCCGAGACAGAATCGACTCTGTGGCAATGACATACAGAATCATACTGGTTTGAACAGTCTATCTCAACCCTGTTTTTCTTGTGGTATTTTTTGTTAAGTGACCAATTCTCAGACCTACATTTTCAGGGATTCGCACACTACATTCCTGTAGAAACACCAATCCATACTCGTACTTTGAAATGTAGCAGACTCTCCTACACTAGGAGGTTGTACAACAACAGAATGTTTGTGAGTTTACCCCTTCATCCAGCCATCCCCTCATTCACGAAGTCCTCCATCCATTTTTTAAATATATCGAGCACTAAGTACAAGGTAGTAATCTATCAATCTCTCTCCACTGGCGGGAGCCACACAGGGACAACACAGCCTGTGCTTTCTTCAGTCCTCCGAGCAGACTCAGTCCCCACGCGCTGTCCTTAACGCCAGGCCCACGGAACACGGTCATCCTTTAACCTCCGTTTGTTCCTATTCGTTTTAAGAGTTTCAAAAAGGATAAACGTGAACTAAAATTAATGTAAGTCAATCAGAGACTGACTAAATGAGGTTTTAAAATATGTCATACAATTGATTTTAGCATGCAGAATTCTTTTAAAACAATAACCGAAATTGATTTGAATGTAAAATGTTTTCTGAGTTATACTTTTCTTTAAGGATTTCTTACATGTCATGCATTTGGCTTCTAATCAAATAAATCCAATTCAGAAATTACCAGGCTTTCTCTTACAACTCTGGTGGGAGTACACATTGGTACAACCTTCCTAATATGCAATTTGTCAGTATGTCTGGGAAGCTTACAATATTCATACCATGGCCTAGTGATTCACCCCTAGGGCTGGTTTGTAAAGTGATCTCTGTAACATGAAAACATCGTTTTTGTTGTTCAAAAATTAGTCTCATTGTTATTTGTAGTAGGTAGAGTTTAGAAACAACATAAATTCTTCATAAGAAAATAGGGTATGTCATAGCTATAGAATGAATTGGCACATGACCATTAAAATGTTTTGCAACATTTAATGCAAGGAAAGTTCCTAATTTTATTTATATTAGTTTTAAAATGTTTTACTATATTTTTAAAATGTGCATTGCAAAATACACTCTTACTCAACAATTCCTACATATCCCGGTCAGCTGCATGGGTCAGTTTTCATATTATGCCACATCTCATTTCTAATGGCTTCCCCTTTGCTTAGATTCATCGTCCCCCACATGTCTCATCCATGGGCACGGGAACTGTCCTCTAGTCAGTCTTCTATAGCTGTTTGAATGAGCGCAGCAATCACCGCACACCAGGGTGCACATGGAAGGAAGTGCAGTCGAGTGGCAAACGGAGCCAAGCCACAAAATCCCCTGAGGAGTTCTGAAAATAGGCATCAGACTCAGGGGCAGGGCCTGGCACTACATCAGACCCGACTGGGAAACATCCATAAGGGTCAGCAGAGCTGGAAATATTCACAGGCTATTTTTTTGATTTTTCTTTTCCGCGCCTGTCTGTAAAAGATAGAATAAAATATCCTGAGGAGAAAACAGTGGGACCGGCAGTTCCGGGGACACAGGGGAGAAGAGGAGGTGGAAGAAAGGGAGGGGCAAACTAATAAACCCAGGGACAAGGGAACAACAAGAGATCTAAAACTGATGGTGAGGAAGTCATAGAATGCCTGGTGGGATTTGATCAAGTGCCATGGAACTGAGAGGAATGATAGTGGGACAGGAGGAAAGTAAAGGGAAACAGAGGAGACACCTAGGAGGGAAAGGACATTTATAGAGGTATAAACATAGCCATGTACATATGTAAGTATATTAATATATAATGATAGGGATATAGATCTATGCACATATATTTATATGTTAAGTAGCAGATGGACGTTGGGACTTTATTCAAACCCTCCCTCAATGCAAGAACACTTTGCTCTAGTAACCTGACATTCTGTGATGCTTACCTTCCCCAGGATTGCTGAAGACAAAATGGGCACAAAAGCTAATGTGGTAAAGAAAGCTGATGGTGTCCAGATACTACAAGATAGAGCATCTGGGGTCTTAAATTCTTGAAGTTAAACAAGCGGTCATCTAGCAGGGAAGCAACAAAGCCCACATGGAAAAATCACACCACACTATCCCGTGTGATCACGAGGTGTCAACAGGATCAAGTATCAGGCATTTCCATGAGAATGAAGTGGGGTTGAAATGGAGAACCAAAGCCTATCTGTAGTCAATTGGGCATCTCTTCACAGAAGAGTCACAAGGAAAAAGGAGCCAGCCAGAATGCAGCATAGCACTGACTGAACACACAACATTCCTCTAGTTTTTTAGTACTTCTTCCCCCTGACTATCATGACCCACATTCACTTTACAAATCTGGCTAGACTGGAGCATGTACACTGGCACAGATAAGAGCTCATGATACAAGAAATCAGGACAGATAAATCCTTTAGGACCATTAATGAGATTAGTGATACCATGAGGGTAGGGGGAAGGTGGGGGGAGAGGGGAGAGAAAGAGGAACCAATTGCAATGATCGATATATAACAACCCCCTCCCCAGGGGGATGAACAACAGAAATGTGGGTGAAGGGAGACAGCAGATGGGGTAAAATATGAAAATAAAAATAATTTATAATTTATTCAGGGTTCACGAGGATGGTAGGGTGGAGAAGGGAGAGAAAAAAATGGGATAGAAAATGTTTTGGAAAAGATGATGGCGACATGGTACAAATATGCATGATGCAATTGATGTATGGATTGTTATAAGAGCTGTAAGAACCCCAAATAAAATGATGCATTGAAATTAAAAAGTGAGAGAGAAGGCGGTAATCAAAGGTGGCTTTCTGTACTTTTATGCTAAACTGCTATTTAGTTTAAAGGTGAGTTCAGAGGATAGTTTCACTTCAAGTTTCAAGAGTATCGCAAGATAATGCTCTCATGGATTCTTCTTGTTTCAGGGAGTCCAGTGATCGATGTAATTTAAAAGGGACATTAAAAGATAAATATACTGTCGCTTTTCACTGTATAAAATTGGACAAAATGATACAGATTCATAAGTGTGAACTTCTTATTTCTGAGTCCTAAAATCACTATTCATTCATCCTTCCTTTGTTGTACTGTCATAAATTTTAGGGTTTCTCATTGTGGTAAAGAGGTGGTATAAGGTTCTGTCCAGTTGGTTCCACTTTAGAGTGACCCAACATGGCAAAATAAAACAATTCCTCTTCCGGTACTATCTTCACAACTGTTGTAAAGTTTGAGCTTAAGGTAGTGGTGACGGATTACCGAAACCCTACCCATCATAGTCTAAATGTATTGTCAGTGTGAGACAGAGACAAAACATGACCAGAGCCTGTAAGAGCGAATTCCAAGAAGGAATCGAGTGGCTACATTTCACACAGGTAGACTTAGAGCAAAAGACAACTGGGGAAAGTTGATTTCATTTCTGCTGTCCACATTAAATAATTCCCTGAATTATTTTAGATAGAAGGTACATTTTTAAAAAATTTAAAGTAGAATGTGTTCCTATAGATCAATCATAGTGGTGCTAAGTCGCTAATGTGATAAAACAAGAGCGGTGCCTGCAGTTTGAAAGTATTCTCATCAATGCCTCTGTGTTTTCTTAACTGGTATTTATTGCTACTTTATTTCTAGGCTCTAATATCCATTGTAATGATTATATAGCACTTGCAGACAACAGTTATTTGTAAAGAGTTTATTAAGGGAGTTAACAGGCTGTAAAGCCAGGGAGATATACTCAGGATAATGTTGTTTATCAGGATATATTACAAAGTTCTTTCAGGTCTGCTAATAAATGTCCAAAAAGGCATACCACGACACAGTAAGCATCAACTCCATGCCACTCAGCACTGATCTCCAGCTCCATGGGTCAGCAAGTCCATCTTCCCCAATTACGAGTCCAGAAGCCCTCCTATACTGCAGAAACCCCCAAACCAGTCTCTCCACAAAAGCACTAACTTGACTTGATTCGGGAGCTGGTATGTGCACCGGGGTTGCATGTCCTGACTACTGGTCAGGCCGCTCCTCCTCCGATGGCATAGGTGTCTTCTGGTTCCAAGAGGTTCACTGAGCTGGACTTTCGGGTCCAGAGAATGTGCTCCGCTCTGTTCTTGCTGTTAATGAGCTCGCTCCTCCTGCTTCTCAGAGGACTTATTTTATATGCAGCAGGATGTCATTCCAGGGCCTCTATTCACAAGTACTCCCAGATAAAGCAGTATCTTCCCCCAGATTCTCATCAGATCCATGCAGAACTAGGACATATAGTAGAAGTGAGAGACTGCCCCTGCACCTACCAATATATCATTCTGTGTGTGTTTAAAGCATTGCTTCACTCAGTTTGCTTCAGTTTATCTTTAATAAACACCAGGTGAAAAAAAATTCCCCTGCGTCTAAATTCTCCAAAATATCCTTAAATATTTCCAGGCAGAATGGCATAAATTTCCTCCCACCCCAATTCTGCTCCAAGCACCAGACAAGGAGAAAGAATGCTTCTCCTGCCCCATACTTGCTCAATGGACTTTTGTACAATTTACTTGATGACTCTTTATGTAATGACAGAAAATATCGAGAGCCAAAATAATGCATGCTACGAATCAAGCACAGACACAAGACACATTCTTCTGTCAGAAAATTCAGACACACACATACACACAGAGAGCGTGAAATGTCTGTCAATCACTCAAAGTTATGCTTCTTTGGCCTCCTGACATTGAAGTCAGCTAATTCACATATTTGTCCCTGATTTGTTTATATAATTATCAATACAATGATAAGCCCAAAATACCAGTGCAATACATTTTGTGATACCAAAAAAATAATACTTATAGAATAGAAAGCTACATTTCATTAAATTAAAAGGTCACAAAACCTAAAACAATATTCTTCTTCTCTTTCTATAAAAGTAAACGAGGCTGGGACATAAAACTGAAGGCCTATGCCACTTCCTAGGTAGTTGGACCGATATCATTCATTTCCATTCCTTCTTGTATGGAAGTGGTAATGACTTAAGTGAGATGACTCCAACAAAATGCACTGGTTTCTGTAGAGTCCAAAGTTACGAGTGAAGAGACCACGTGCTACCGTAGGAAGGTACAAAATTGTAAACTACTGGCAACCATCCACATTTCATTCTAAATATAAATGTTCAAACATATTATTATATTTCCATACGGGGAATACATTGAAACTGTAGCGTATTGTTGAGTGTACAGACAGCGATGCTTGTGTGTTTAAGTGTATGTAGATATGTATCAATGTTCATAAACCCACTGCCATCAACTTTTTCCCTACTCATAGTGATTCTATAGGATAGAGCAGACGTGCTCCTGTGAAACTATACATCTTTACTGCAACAGTCAGTAGCATTTTGTTCCTATAGTGTGACTGGTGCATTTGAACCACTGACCTTGGGTGCAGCAACCTGACACCTAACCCACAAAGCCACCAGGGCTCCTTACATGTCTATACATGTCTATACACCAGGGCTCCTTACATGTCTACACATGTCTATACGTACAGAGAAAAAATGATCCAATATATGGGAAGTAAAAAAAATGACAAAGTTATATAAAACCAAATCCACTGCCATCAAGTCAATTCTAACTCACAAGGACCCAACAGGACAGAGTACCATTTTCCCCTGGGTTTCTAAAGCTATAAATCTTTACTAGACCCCATAGCCTCATCTTTCTTTCCAAAAGGAGCCGTTTGGCAGCTCAAACCTAACCCACTATGCCACCTGGGATCCTGAATTATTATATAGTATACATGAAATTAATTAGTAAAATATAATGACAAGGTTAATAATACTTTTTGGCTGATTTCTATCCAGGAGACACTTGCCTAAACATTTGGTATACCAACTCGTGTAAGCTGCACACAGCCTTGTATTATCAGTGCTATTATTTTACACACAGATAAAATAAACTGAAGCACAGTGAAACTTAAACAAAATGCCTTGAGGTACACAGTTTGTGATTGTGCTGATTAATTTCCAGTTGTTTCCTCCCCTCCAATGACTTTCTATGTTTGATGGAGGCTGTTCCTATGAATGACAATACCTAGATTCTACAGCCCACAGATTCTGTGTATGTTCAGCTAAAGGACACACCTTTAGAACGTGGACGTTAGAGCCACTCCTAGCTGCCCTGCTCCCACCTACTCACAGTAGAGACTGAGCCTCTCTACCCATGCCTATCGCTCTTTCTCAGGAACCTCTTCTGAAGGTCACCGCTCTAACCACTCCCACTGCATCTCAGCAATGGCCGCCTCTCTCTAGTTTTGGCTTCCAGCAAGAAAGTGATAAAAAAACATCTCTCTCTCATGCTGACACAGGTTATCTCACCATCCCTTGCTGTTTTCCTGAATATTTCCCAGATGACTTCAGCTATTCCCCACCAGGTCCCCGGTTCATCTAGTAGCAGAGACAAGATCCAAAGCCAGGCAATCTGGTTCCAGAGGCTGTTCACTAGCCCATCTCATCCTGCCTCTTCACTCTCTGACAACAAAAACAATGTACCAAACTGTGGATAGGAGCTACAACTGGGAAGTAGGATTATAGGATATAATTTGGACATCTGCTTTTATATTTCTTTAAGAGTCAGAGTTTATTGCTTTATATTTGCCTAATAAATGCAATATCATTGATTAAGCATCAATGGAAGAAGTGAATGGGATTTGATACCACCTATTACTTTTAAGTAATTTAGTAAGTAAAATATTAAGACTATTACATTTAAAATTCTATATACTTATAGAAGGACATTTATAGAACAGATATTACTGTGTATCTAAATTTTTGCTTAATGAATTTTACTTTACTGCTTTCTTACGAATATTTTGATAATCATTCTTTAAAACAGAGGTTGAGATAATGTGTTATATTTCTACATTCTGGATGGTCAAAATATGTCTTGATAGAAAAAAAATCTTGATAGAAAAAAAGTCTTGATTCAAAAAGTAACTTTGAAATTATCATCCCTCCTATTGTTGAACATGCATCAAAGAGATCATGGGTACTAGTTCTTTTCCTGGGAATCAACAGAAAGAAATGATCAACACTGCATTTTTAATATTATATTAATATCGTTAGAGTTTTACAGTTACCTTCGGGCATTGTTTATATGCAAAGGGGCTTCAAATAACTTGTGGAAAAATGGAATTAAAAGATACTGAAACTTTTCCATGACCTTTTTGAAGCCCTGTCTTTTAATAGAGCACATTTCACCAAATCTGTAAGATCAATGGGCATTATTCCATAGGGAAGTGAAGTCGAGGTGAAGGAGGCTTGATGTCACAATCTTGTAGGGTGCAGCTGGTAAGCAAGAGATCAGAGATTGAAATCCCCAGCCCCTCTCCTGACAAAGGTGTCGAAGTCTCTTCCATAAAGCTGGCAGCCCTGGAAAGCCTGAGCCGTGTGATGACGTGGCTTCTAACCCCTAACTCCTAGAGGAAGAAGTGTAGAAGTGGGAACTTTCCCCTTTGCTTCTCAAGACCATCAGAAGATGAAGACGATAATACAAGAACAGTTGCAAGAGGAGATCCTCAAGTTCAGCACATGTTCCTTTGCCCCAATTGGACACCATTAACCTGCGAGAAAAGGATGGTGGAACTGAGTTCGAGCCTTTCTGTGTGGAACCTGTTGGAGGTGCTCTGCAGATGCGGGCTTGGGAGCACCAGCAGGAAGCACTGAAACAGCTGAAGAAGCCACTTGCTCTGGGCTCATCGGAACACCCTCATCTTCCAGCAGCCCCTTCTCTCCAGGAAAGAGGGAACAACCCTTGCTAAGGACTCGCCGGTTCTCCAGTTCAGGAATCGTTACAACCAGCCACTGAAAAGAGAGTCCACAAGTAGTTAAACCCAGATACCAAGTGTCTGAGAAGCCCAGAAAGTAAAGCCCTTAGAAGAAACTAAGCAATGGGAAAGATCATAGGAGGAGCGGCTGGTCCAGCAATAGAAAGACTGATGCACAAGGTCAATCCAATACAATAAGGCCAGGCTGCAGAGTTTGAGTCAAATGACCAACTTTGGATTATGTCCCTGTCTCTCAACTTCTCCACTGATAAACTCAGCTGCATGGAGCTCTGGTGGTGTAGTTACTAAGCATGGGACTGTGATTAGGATGGTTAGCAGTTCAAAGCCACCAGAAGCTCTTAGGGAGATGGAGCTTTCTACTTTTGTAAAATTGTTACTGTCTTGAAAATACACACAGGGTTGATATGAGTCAGCTCCCTGTGAGTTAGAGACACGCAGCTGCAAGCAGCAGACACCACCTGGAGCTGTGAGAGGCTCTGTACATCATTCTTCATCACTGGGGCAAGGAAAGAACACATATCTCTAGACTTTTAAAAATCGAATCATGCCTGACAGTGCACACCAATCTAGATCATAGTCCGGGATATTCCTAAATATCCTTTAAGCCAAGAGTCGGCAGTTAATATGAATTTAAATTTTCAAACTAGAAATTTGTCACAATGTATCGCTACTATCTCTTATCTTCTTGTATTTATCTATCTTATTGTGAAAATAAATAAAGTTACATACTGCAAAAAACAAAACAAATAAAAAAAACGGGAACCCAGAGAGTTCTACTCTGTCTGGGTAGATATGAGTTGGAATCAACTTACTGGTAACTGAATGGTCACAGGCTTCATGGAAACGAAGATGCATACCAACAGCGTTACACATTCCCTCCTCTCCTTAGTGATTGGCAAGAATTGTTCTATTTCCCATCTCCATCTTGCAGACACAATGTTCTCACTTTATTCCAACACTCGCAGTGAGTTTCCCATATTATAATACCATATAACTTGGTAAAATTAACAATTCAGCTTCACAGCCAGATGTTTTGGAATGTTTGTTTCTAAATACTGAAGGATAACAGTTGAAGGTTTTCTTGATAAAGAAAATTCAATCTTTTTTTAAATAGCAATTAATAAAGTGCATATATCCCAGAAATCTCCATAGGTCAAGTAATTTTCATATTAGCACCAAGCATCAAATTAATCAATCCCATTCAGTAAAAACAATCATAATAGACCAATCTTTCTCCTCTGGTTCTTTCAATGTTTTAGTGCCTCTCACTGTGAAGTGTTAAATCCATCCATTGCAAAATGTTATTTCCCAACAACCAAATCTAGCTTACCAGAAAAAAAAAACCCTGAAAATCTAGAATTGGCCCACAACTAGGCCTCCACATGTCATTCAAATCCAACTCTCCAACCCAGGATTTATTAATGATTGACTGCCAGTGGCAAACACATTAAAGCCGCAAATCCTTTCGGCTCTATGACGTCAAAGCCTCCATAGCTCTGTCTTTCCTGAGCAAATAAGTGGGGAAAATTCAGGGCATTCATTATTGGAGCGTAAATGTTAACGATTATTGTCTAGAAGCCATAGACGTTATCCTGGCTTAGAGCCCATCTGTCCTCACCCTGTAAATCAGCTGATTTGGAACTTGTTTTTTAGTAGAATAAAGTTATTGAGTCTTTAGAACAAAAATTAATTATACAATTTAAGTACATTATGTAACTTGTGATCACAGTTAGATGTATATAAGATGGATCGGGGATATATCAGTATATTTAGGCATAAACTATTGGCCTGCCTCTATAAAGATGGGTAATGAGTTATATATTGACTTTTCATTCTAGAATCCCACTAAATGACTTCTTGTTTTCAAGGTTTCAGTAATTTACTGATGCACAAAATAGGTTTTTTTTCATCAGTATTATAGTGAGGCTCTGACACAAGGCATTCCTGCCTACCCGAAGACTAGCTCATCTTGTCAGGAGCCAACTGCCCAGTAGATAAGAGCTACACTAAATGTCCACTAGGAAATTTTTGTATTAATCACCAGAAAAGATATAAATGAATCAATCTATTCTCTTTTCCATGAACTCAAGTATAAATGAAACTCAAAATCCACAATGAAGGAAATAAGTGACCCAAATGAAAAAAAAATGAGCAAAAATCCATACTTAAAAGTGATCCAAAATGAGTTCATTTAAATAATATATTAAGATACCACTTTACACATGACTAAGAAATTTAGTCAATCCCTAAGACTTTCCTAGTTAAAAATATGAATTGAAATAGAAAATATCACCTTGGATCTGGGCACTTTGGACTAGTAGTAGCATCAAACACTGATTATATAGAATGATTAAACATTTTGAAGTCAGTGCTAAAGAAGCTCATTCTTTCAAAACTTTTCCTATTTAAAAACATTTGTCACATGAGTTGTATCTTTAAAATGGTGAATAACGATCTGACTAATTTGTTTTAATTTGGTAGCAGTTACAATAGAAATACAGATAAATGTCAAGAGTGCTTGTCCGGCAACCTCGAGCACCACACATGCCTGCGCACCTGAGATGGTGTTTCTGGCATCCTTACCTGAGCGTGGTTTTCAGTATTAGCCTGACTGGTGTGAAGGTGGGGAGGCTGTGGATGGGGGAGGCCTGAAGAAGTGTCAGTTTGGAGATGGGGTAGTAAGAGGACATAAAGGAGGGGAAAGTTAACTGGGAGGGAAGTAAGTAAAAGGGGGACTGGGCGTGGACTGCCGTCCAAGAATAAAGGAAAGGGAGACCCAAACTAAAAAAAAAAAAAAATCAAGCTCATTATCATTCTGTTGTTTCTGACTCATCTTGACCCTATAAGACCGGGGAGGGCTGTTTCTTTGCTTCCAAGGCTGTGCATCTTTATGGGTGCTGATAGCCTCCTCTCTCCCAGCTGTGGTTTAAAACTGGCCCCCTTCTCTTAGCAGCCTACGGCATCAGGCAAGAGTAAGTTTTTGCATTACTTGTTTCATTTTATAACATTTGCTTACAGATTTTATAATGATCAGGAGTAACTGTATGAATAGTATTTATGTCAATGGAAAGGAATACAAATAATTGTTTTCTTTTTTAAATTTAATTTTAATTAAAAAAATTGGGGGGGGATGTTTGTTTTATTTTCAATTATGTTATATTTAGGCAAAAATTTAGATGTAATTCATAGACATTATATAATATTAAAATAGATATAAATCATTTCTGTCTGTTGATTCTCATCTCATAATAAGACTAGTACCTGCTATCTCTTTGATGCATTATCAACAATCGAGGGATAATAATTTCACAGTCCTTCAATATCTTTTCCATTAAGGCATTTTTTCATGCAAGAGTTTGGGGTTATTGCATAGAAAATTTGTGAAAGGCTTTAAGCAAAGAAAAACAAGACAAATAAATGGCTATCCTAATCAGAAAACAAATAGCAATAGAACTGCCTGTTATGTCCACTAGAATGCAACTTATTATTGCCCTGTTGATACTGACCAGGTGTTTATTATTTATAAATTCGTACTACGGCCTTCAATACTCCTTACCTGACAGTGAGTAAGATTTTGACTCTTCAAAAGTTTCCAAATTAACAAATCAGGCAAATGAAATTATTACCATGATTTCACTTAATGTTTGTGAGCATGTAGGTTCTTAGATTTATTCTTTAACTGTGCACATATGCACATGCCTATGAAAAGACTGTTGATGCTGTTGGGTCCGGTGGAGTCAGCTTTGACTCACTAAGGGCCCGATGATCGTCCAGCAGAAAGACATGCTGCCAGGTCCTGCGGCAGCTGCACAACTGTGGTCATGCTTGAGCCCATTGTTGCAGCGACTGGACAAGCTATCTCTTTGAGGGACTTTCTCTTTGTTGTTGGCTATTTTACCTAGTGACAAATACACTACTAAAATGTATCATGAGCTGAACAGTAGCTAAAAGGCTCTGGTGTCCTGGTGGAGGCAGGGTGTGCTTTCTGGGATGCCAACTGCCAGTGTAGCGATGCAAATGCACAGGTTCCTGCAAGGGAGAAAGATGAGGTTGCCGGTTCCAATGAAGACTGACAAGTGAAGACCCTTCCTATGGATGCCCAGATCTTAGGGAAAGAATATGCGCACTGTAGGCAAGTCAAGCCGTTGTTCCAAGGACTCGCTCCCTTTTGGTTTTGTTTATTTTTGGAAATTTATGGTATTTTAAAAATTATATTCCAGAAAACTTTTTAATTAACCCATTAATCCTTGCTCTACATTGTCTGTCATATTAGAAGGGCCACACATTCAATTAAATGAGCATCCTAAAAACTAGTAATATTTTAGGATAGACAATAGTAAGAAAATAAGTACAAACAAGAAAATAAATATTACAGGTTATAAAGAAGTAAATGATCAAGATCAAGTAAATGAAGTCAGACAAATACTCAGGTGCTTATTAGGTTCTTAAAACAGCCAAATTAACGTAGTTTGCTGTTGATGTTGTTGAGTGACTTTGAGTTGGTGCGGACTCACAGAGGTGCTATGTATAACAGAACAACACACTACCCAGTCTTGCGCTAGCTAGCCTTACACAGCCTGCTGTGTTGCAGCCAGAAACGATACACCAGGTAAATCAATTCCCTTCATGTTCATTCTTCAAGGGCATCCAGGGCTGTAATATGAGAATTTAACTGAGAGACCTTATCCCATCCATCTTACCAGCCCTCATCATGCACCTTCAGACTTCTTTTTGTTTACCAACTCAAAGAACATAAAACACACACAAACACACACACACACACACACACACACACACACACACACACACACACACACACACACACTTTGAGTCTTTCTAGAAATCCCAGACTGTTTTGATATACTGTAAATTAAAGAGCACAGAATTCTTTAGGGTAATGGTTAAAACAAATTAAAAAATCAAACTCACTATGATCAAGTGATCAAGCACAAATGTTTGGAGAGATGGAAATACTGCTTTTAGAAGTATGTAGACCTATATGGAAGATGTGCTGAAAAGAAATAGCTTCACGTTTTGCTTAATGAAGTTTTCTGTGCTTTTGTAGTAATAATGTTTGACCTAATTTTGCATTTCCTCAACTCATTTATTATTTCCTCAACTCGCCCTCATCAAAACATACACACATTCACATGAATTAGAAAAAAAGAGAGCAAAACTAAATCTTTGAAGGGGGTTCAATGAATTTTTAAACACAAGTCACAATTTACCCTCTGATCATCAATTATTTATTAATGATATTTTACTAACACTGTTGTTTTAATTTTACTGTCATACTTTAAAATTTTAAGACTATTTCAAATTTAATATTTTATATTAATATCACACCCATAACTCAAAACAGTGGAATAAAGAACAAGAGATTAACGAAAAAGAAAAATGAAAGAAAACCAAACAATGTTTAAACAAAGTTCAACTCAAAACCTTTCTAAAATGCTTATTTTTTTTAAAGAGGAGCTTAATATCCATACTTTGTACTATCGTCAATATGAGAAAGAATAAATGACATAGGCTATTAAACTACCATGTTCCTACCATTTTTAAAGAGATGAAAAGCTAAAATACAATCTTAGTAACCATTTCAATGTTAGTTTTAACTTGTGCTATAATCAGAAACATATAGGTGGGACTTATACAGTAGAGAGTAGGTATAAATTTCCATTATGCAATCCTTTCTGCATTATCGCTATGTAAGGAATCAAGGAATTAGCTAGGTAATAGTCAAGGAGACTCCGGTACATGCTTGGAGATCTTGGAAAATACTCTATAGATAATAAGTTAATAACAGCACTAACCAATCCAACAAAAATCCTAATACGAATCCTCCCCCTCAGGACTGGAAGACAGAAGCTATGGGTGCTCTAGCAAAGTGTGGCGAAGAAAATACACGGTGCCCGACTATCAGATAAAATAGCATCTGGGGTGTTAGAGGATTGTCTCCAACCAAGCAGCCATCTAAGTGAGATGTCAACTATGTCCACGTGGAAGGAACACACCAATATCAGTGACCTAAAGATAGTCAATCATATCATCTGAAGCTGAAGAAGGGAAGAGTATCAGAGCCTACATTGTGATATTGTGGTTTGCAGAAGGTTATGGATGACAGGGGAAGCCCAGGATCCATTTGTGAGGTCCACACAGGAACTAAGCCTCCGGTGATTTCCCTGTATCCATAACAGGGGGATGGGAAGAGACTGGCTACCACAGTGCACTGAAGAGATGATTGAGTATCAGAGTTCACAATGATCAGCCTGGCTCAAATAGTTCAAACCTTGTTGGTTGATTCCCCCTCTGGTGGACTTTGGACCTGAGCTGGTTTTCAACATTCTCTGTGTTTTTGTTGTTGTTATTTTCATACTGGGGTTTATCTCAGATGTATTTAGTCATTGGGGGTAATCCTCTTGAGTATCTGTTATATATTTGTCTGTTTTTTGGTATATGAACCCAAGGATTGATGAGCCTGTAGAGACAGCAAATTCAATAAGGGTTCCTGGGGGTACATCGGGGAGGGGCCAAGGAGTCCAATAAGGAAGAGAAGGTTTTGAAACTGACTGTGCTAGCTATTGTACAGTGCTGCTTAATGTGATTGAACTGTGGCATGATCGGCTAGCTGTATTAATTCCCAATAAAATGGGTTTGGAATAATACAATTCTTCGAGTTAAATCACTGGAAGAATAAAGTAAGCTAAGAGGTTTCATTTAGAACTCCACAGACAAGTCTTGTAAGAAGAAAGATTAAGATTTAGATCAAGCATTGAAATGCTGCACATCTGCGTCCACGGTTTCCTTTGGACACTGAAAGACTGAGATGTAAACGATGGGATGGTAAGGCTAAGAGGTCGCAGGCGGCGTCGGTGGGTTCTTGGGAAACCACGCCTGGTGAGAAAGAGGAGGCTGTCTGCTCCCATCTAGATTCCAAGCCCTGGGAAACCTCCCATCGGGTCGCTCTGGGTTAGAGTTGATGTTAGTGGGTCTGTATTTTTGTTGTTCATATTTTTCATGGCAGGTATAGTAATCATTCCTCCAAATGTTTTTCCTAGTTTTAAAAAAATTACTGAAATTCGGGTATTTAAATAGATGATATATTCCATAGCAACTAATTTAATGGAGTAGATTTTGAAATATCGGAGGTGAAAGTGAGTGAGATAACATATGGAGAGGTCAATGTGTGCTTTATAACTTAATTGAATCAAATAAGCCAAGTTACAAGAATCTTTATATATTAAAACATCAAAGTACTACTTTAAACAAGCAAGTCCTGATGCTTAGGTATTTTCAAATCAAAAGATGTTTAAAACTAATTGGTAAGACCTTTATCCTAAGTCATGTGACAGACTTTTCCAGGTGTTTTTTTTTGTTTTTAACTCTACAGTGTTTAGAAGTTTTGAGGTCAACACTGATGGACCATGAATTCCTTGGCGGGTATCCTCCTCTGAAATGGGCATCCAGTCAAGCAGTGTTATCAAAAGGGAAAGCATCATTCTGCGCTTTAAAAAATCGGACAGAGACTTCTGTTTTCCTAATTCCTACATCACAGCACACTTTCCACTTTCTAGGAACAAGAAATCGAGCCTTTCCATTCCCCAGAAACATGAAACATTGCTTTTGAAAGACTAGCAGCGCAGACTAGAAATTAAGCAATCGCTGCCAATTAAATCTGCAGTACAGCTGCACCCATTTAAAGAGAGCAGCTGTTGAGGAAATAAAAGTACATTCTCTTCATCAAACTACAAAACATTTTAAAAGCAGAGTGACCTCTGATTAAGTGGATCTTTATTAGGGGCGACTCCATATGGCTTTTACACAGTCTCTTTCACATAAACACCAGCTTCTCCATGTACACCAGAAGTTCAGAAGGACTCCGCTCTGAAGCACAACTCCAGTTGTGTCCTTTGAAAAGCAATTTTATTATATTTTAAAGTGTCTTATATCCAGGCAGGTTTATGTATAACTGAGGTTTCAATGGTTATCATTTTTAATATTCATAGGTCAGCATATGCTTCTTTTCATAAAAAAAGTTCTCACTCTCAATTTGTACTTGATTTCTCCTTGAAAGACTCCCCAGTGAAGCATCATCTGCTCATTTAAACACACACCTGCACACGCACGCACACACACTCATTGCGCCAGATGCATAGAGAACATTCATTTACGCTACAACTTCCTGGTTGATTGTATTGGAACAAAAATATGTGCATCAATATCTGTTAAAAACATTCCTTTACTTTGGGTTTGTTTGGCGTGTAGGAAAAGCGCATATGTACAACGAATAATTTTAAGCAGTAACATCACAAAGTGTATTCCATTTCCATTTAAGTGGTCAAATATTTAACCATATAAGTCGAAGAGACAATGAGAAATAATGTAGTGCTTTCTGTACCTTCCACGGGGGGCAAATGTTTTTGGAGCATGTGAAGAATATATATTTATTTATAACATATAAAAATATATATTACTTTCCATGAGATGGAATTAATTGCTCAAGTCAAGAACCTGATAGAGCTTGGATAATTTGAAAAAAGATATTATACGTTAAAAAATAGTATTTATTTTGTTGTTCCTTAAAAAGATAAATAAAGGTCACAATGTTGCTTTTGCTTATTTACTACCTTTTTCTAATGTTTTGACCGCTGCCCTGTGATACTGTCTATCCAGCTAGAGAAGACTAGCAGGCTTTAGTCTTCCCCAGAGATGCTGATAGTTAAGTATTATGGTTGGAGTCTGCTGATCCATTTGACAGAGCTGGTAGGTGGTTGTAACAAAGTATCAGTTCATGAAGTTGGAAGAGTCACTGGGGGAGATAAGCATTTAAGTAAATTAATTGTATATATAATAAAGAGGCATTTCAACTTGAAACATTCCCTATTCTTACATTTATTGATTAATCTTTGTCAAAAAGGCTAAGACTTTCAAAGTATAGCTCTCCCAGTTCTAATTCCACATCACCATTTTTTTTTGCACATACCCTATGTCAGGACTGTATCATCTCAAATCTGTAATTTGTTACTGTGAAAGGGAGGTGACTTAAACATCCGTAATAATGCAACATTCTTTGACCTGCACTGTGCTCTAAATATTTTACAGTGCTATCACTTACACCTAACGAATGTACGACATTTACCTTCATCAAGCTTTTCAAAGCATGCAATCAAATTTTTGTTTTTTGTTTTTTTCAGAAATAGCAACACTATTTCCTGTCCACATTCCAACAGGTTCTGCAGTGTTGCATTATGTAATAACAGTTGCATCAGTGACATAGACTGGTTTGGGACCAAACGCATTCATGAACATCAGTTGGTGTTTTTAGCAGTGAGAATAGAAAGCACTGGTGAGTCAGGTGAGCTGGTTCCATTTCAGGAAAGAGAATGTCTCTCACAGTTTCATTTTATAAACTAAACCGGGTTCTGCCTTAACTGCCGATTCTCATTTTCTTTCTTTGTTGGTTTGGGAGCTTTTATCCTTTGAACTTCACATTGTGAGAAGATGATGGATTGAGTTCATCATAAATATCCCACGATTCATTGCCTTCCTATACTGTCAAGTTGAAGGGACTACTTCTGGGCACATCACCGCTAAAATAAATGAGAAGTTACATAATCCAGAGCAGAGAGAGAAAATTCTTTCCAGAAGTTAGAAAAGGCCAAGAGATAAAGTTAGGAAGTTTCATCCTAATAGAATTGCACGTGACTAAGATGTTTATTTAATGTTAAAATCATCATGGTTTAGTTTTGCAAATACTGTATCTTTTTTCTCTTAAAAATAAGTTTTAGAAGACAGAAATGAACATGCTAAATTTTTATTGCCTAATACAGACAGCAAATCATCCATAAGGTATTTTTTACATCAAAAATGCTATTCTAACTGGATAAGGCTAAAATAAATCATGGTGAGGAAATAATTAAAGAAGTCTGGAATGCAGACAGCCTTTCTGAAATGGCTAAAACATATTCACAAATAGGGGAAAGGATGCTTTCTTCCTTTGGCTTGAAGTTTTAGGCTTTCATTTTCTACAATTATCTGTCTCCTTTTAGAGCAATGGTTCTAATTCCTCTCCATTCTACTGCTTGGCCATCGAGGCAGCTCAAACAAGGCCCAAGCACCGCATGTTCTTTTCAAAAGTGGTGGGGGATCTGACTTCATAACAAGAACTTCATGGACAGCTCTACTCAACTTCACTGCCCTCTCAATAGCCCAGAGAACAATTATCTAAAATACTTCTTGTCAAGTGTGGTGGAAAGCCCTCAGAATATAAAGACTGCATTAGGACCCATTAAGCTTTTTACGCATTTGATGACTCAAGTTCAGAGGATCAAACGTTTTGTGTGAGAGGTCTTATATACCTACCATCTGCTTTGTGACAGGAGCAAATGTAAAATGAACAAGGTTCAACTGTTTATACACTGCGGCATTTCACACATTGGTGAGAATCTTCTAAACAATTCCAGGGGCAGAAGCCTTTCACTGAAGCAGCATTAGTGAAATTGAGATTACTTTTCAACCATAAAGCGCCTCCTCTAAAGCGCTTTATAAATGGGTTCATGTTTGACCCTAAGTTCAAAAAGTCAGGATTTAAAAATGGTCACAAGAAAATTTGGTTTACAATGGAGATGCATACCCATGCCATTTCTCAGAAATGTGTGTAGCTTTTCACATGACACTACCAAGAGAACATAGCTTTAATTTGTTTAAAAAGTGGGTGAAAATATATACAACCCAATACTCATCATTTCTATCATCTTCATCAGAAAACACCCATCAGCACTGATTACATTCCATAAATTGCACTGTCATTCCCAGGACCCTTCTCTAAACCTTCCCATCACTAGTATCTTAAACTGATTCCGTCCAAACTCTCCATTTAACCTCTCACCGAAGCGACAACTGTCTACTCCACCAGACACAGACATATTGTAAGAGCACATTGCTCTGGTAGACCCATTCTGCCGATTAAGATAAATTATTCTTTGGTTCAAAGAGGACCCAAGGAAGACTGGATTCTGGGTTTTAAAGGGAAAGATGCTCTCAGGGCAATAACTTGGGGGGTTCATCTACCCTCAGTGACTCCATTGAGAATTTGAAATTTCGGTTCATATTTCTCTCTTTTGAACAGAATACCTTCTATAGATTTTTTAAAATTTTAATAAAGCATTTTGCTGGGGGTTCTTATAGCTCTTAGACCAACCCACAGATGCATTGTGTCAACCACATTTGTAAATACGTTGCCATCGTCCTTTTTAAAACATTTTCTTTCTATCTGAGCCCTCCTTATCAGCTCACTTTTCCCTCCTTTTCTCACTCTTCCTGCCTGGTGAAACCTTGATGATTTAGAAATTATTATCATTTGCATATATTACTCTATAGAATCTTTATCAAAATATTCAGTAGCTGGGCACCAGGTAATCTCTGCTGTTTCAGAGAAATCGCAGCTGTTCCTTATGGAAGTAACTCATTTGGTTTCCTCCTCTGCTGACGCATCCTCCTTTGCCGCTCTCGGTAGACAGAAACAGAGTATTGAAACTTGGATGGCCACTTGTCAGCCTTTAAGAAGCTAGGCACGATACAAGAAACCAGGATATATAACAGAAGCCCTGAGGAGCAATATTAGAGGACTGGCTGTTTTTTAAGATTAAGACAAAAATCTTTTTAAAAGGAAAGAAGAGCATAACTCAAATATGCCTCCTAAGATATATTATAGCACTATCTGAAAATAACTATAGGACAAACTAATACAATCAACATTTTTCTAACAAATGGTACAGAAATCTGGCCATGGATTTGTGATGTTTAACAAATATAAATGCAAGGTAACTTTTATCAAGGTGGTGGAAAAAGGTAAGAGAAACTGCAGAACGCTGGTAAACCTTTCAACAATCCCGAAATTTTGGCCAAAATGTTTATGCCAAAATTTTGTCTCAGAAATGATTTGAGTTTCAGGAGGGAAAAGATTTCCCCCCCATTAATATTAATACTACAAAGAAAAAGATCTAGCATACCGAAAGCAGTGCATGCCGGGTTAATGCATGCGGTCTGGATGGAGGGCTTGCTAACTGTGATATCAGTTTCATGTTTCCAGTTGCTTGACTTGATAAGGGCATAGAAATGCAAATGGTCGTCCTTATGGTTTATGTCTGCTAACCGCTATTATTTTATCGACAGTGTCTGTATTCTCTTTTGAGTCAGTCATTTCTCCTTCTAATTTCACATGTTGGACTTCAAATATGAGTCCCTATTTCCTTGACAGAGATCAAGATGTCAAGAGGACCTAACCATCTTACTTCCTAAGAGAATTTTAGAGGTAAAATTCGGATGAAGAACAATTGCTACAGTTAATTCTAGTTCTCTCACAATCTTTACTGAGGACACTGCTATGACTGACAGACCACCTTTGGAGGTCAGGAGTCATCAGCAGAACGTGAAGACATGCAGATGATTTTGATCTCCTCACTTTAGCTACTTGAGAAATGCGTACTTCTGAGATCTCAAGAAACCCAACTTGTAGATTCTGGCCAAAGATTAAGTCTGAGACAATCATTTACTTTGACGACAATGAGAAAGGAAGCTATTAAAACAAATGACAAAAAATTTGTCAGGCTCCACTTCTCATTATTACAAGAGAAATAGGGGCTACGTTGCTGTTCACAGACACAAAAATCCACTTTAAGTTCTTGAAGGGTCTCCCTCCCCAGGTGAACACATTCAATGATAAGTATTGACAAAAGCATAGGCCCTGATGTGGGGCGAACATGAAAATGGACGAATGTATAACCCTTTGTGTACAACAAGATATTCACCTGTTTTAGTAAAATGCTAAACTCTGAGGCCTTTGATTTATGCAACATAAATACTATCTCTTTGTATGGGATTTAGTTGACATTACTCTACTTGGCACTTAATTCTTAACATGTTGAGGTATATGAGGCTCGACAATTATAATTACATATTACTGAGTTGGAACTAGCTCTTCCATTCCCCAGAAAAATAGATACATATACGTAAGTTGGTACAGAAGTTTCTGTGCAAAATTCAATAGAACAAAGCTTCCACTTTGTCTCAGCTAATTTAGTGTTGCTCTAATAGAAATGTCTTGGAGTAGTACAGCCAGAGACAAGGACGATGAGGCTTAGTCTTACATGCTTTAGACACACTGTCAGGAGAGACCTGGCCTTGGATAAGAAGAGCACACTCGGTAAAGTAGAGGGCCATCAAAGAGGGAGACTTTAAAATACTTGGTTCAAGCTCTAGAAGACTGCTAAGATAACTACAGGAAGGATGGCCGAAAGACTTGACAAATGAAGAGACTGGTGGTGAAACTCGGAAATGAAAGTCCAAAAACGACTTGGTCCTGCACCGTCCTCACATTATTCCTATGCTTGCGCCCATTGTTGCAGAGAATGAGGAGGGGTGGCGCAGAGACCCAACGGCCCTCTGTAGACCAAGGAACAATTCCCCACCAGAGGGGCCACAGGGAAGGAACGAGTCAACCAAGGTGCAGTGAAGCACCAATGAAACACACAATATTCCTCTGGTTCTTTCAGGCTTCCTCATGCTCCCCCCCCCCCACTACCATGACCCCAGCATTGCTTCTCAATTCAGACTGGACTGAAAAATGTACACAGGTACAGAAAAGAGATGGAGGCTGTTGACACACAGAGTCCAGGAACAGGAGTGGGAATAGTAATACCAGAAGGGTAGGGAGAAAGTGGGGGAGAGGAAGGGAGAAAGGGGAAACCGGTCGCAACGATCGACACATAATCATACACCCCTCTCCAGGGGGAGGAACAGCAGAAAACATGGGTGATGGGAGACAGTGGTCGGTGTAAAATATAAAAGTAGTAATAACTTATAATCTACCAAGGGAGTATGAGAGTGAGGGGGGAAATGAGGCACTGATACCAAAGGCTCAATAGAAAGTGAATGTCTAGAAATGAATGAAGGCAACATATGTACAAACATGCCTGATGCAATCATGTATGGATTGTAACAAGAGTTGTAAGAATCCCCAATACAATGGTCTTTTGATTTAAACAAAAGACAATGGGATTTTTTCCTATGATTTTTGAAAAGTATGCTCACTTACTATTATATATCAGTCATGCTACTTCCTGTGCTAGGGGAAAGATCATTCTCTTGTACATGGCTGGTCATGGAACAGAGAAAATACAGCACCCTTGCTCATTTTGGTGGCACTCTGAAGCTCTGACTAACATTTCAATTCCGTTTTCTCAAATTTAATAAGTAATATCCAAAGTAAAAGAAAATGTTTGGCCCATCTAAAATTGTTGTTTTGTGTATGACAGCTTTCTTCAGATATTTCAAAGATATATTTAAAACAAACAAAAAACTACTTTTTAACTTTTGCTACTATAATGATGTCAGCTGATAAAACAAATTGAAACAGAAGCACGAGCCTTAAAGCTTAACACATGTGACGTATTATATACCTGTTCTCTACCTTGAACAAGGATCCCTGCTAACACCGTGCATTACCTGTTGGGTTACTAACCACAAAGTCAGCAGTTCAAGCCTAGCGCTTGCTCCACTGGAGGAAGACTTTCTGCTCCTGTACATATTTGCAGTCCTGGGAACAATGTAGGAGCCACTATGAGTCAGAACAGACTCTATGGCAGCGGGCTGGCTTTTGTTGCTTGGTATTCACTAGGTAGAGTCCTGATGGCATGCTGGGTGAAGCACTGAACTACTGATGTCAGGTGGGAGGCTCAAAACCACCAGGAAGACTGTAGGAGTAACACAAGGCTGCCTGCTCTGGTAAAGATTCAGTCTCAGAAACCCGTGAACAATTCTACTTGTCCTAGAGTATTGTATCACTATTAATTAAATCAATTCAAATGTGATGTTTTTTTTTTAATTTTTGGAGGAGTATACCTTGGGGTAAATGTTTTAATTTCTTTAAACCTTAATTTCCTTACAAATAAATTGAAGTTAAAAATGCATATTTAAATCCTTTAGCATGGTAAGTGGAAATGAAAGCTATTATGAATCTAAGAAGAAACTACTTCTTCCTAACCAGCTTTTCAATCACTTCTGATTCAATTGTTACCCTCCAATATAGGAATTATAAATCCTAGCCCCTAGCCGCATGGCTATAGTCCCATTTGGAAATGGTTTTGCTTTGTTTTGGTAATAGGCATTGTTTAGCTAATATGCAGAGCAAGTTTGTAGGGTTATGATCAGTCAGAGTTGGCTCAGTGGCAGTGAGTTTGGTTTTGAGTTTGGTTTTAAATCAATATATCTTGAGATATAAAAGAGCAATCAGGCAAACAGAAAGAGAATGAAAGATATATGAGACACCACTTCTAAGGAGCTTAGTCATCTTACTGCCATCGAGTTCTACCCTGTAGAACTGCCCCCTTTGAGTTTCCGAGGTTGTAATTATTTACAGGAGCAGAAAGCCCCATTTTCCTCCTGGACATGTATGTGCCTGTGGATTCAAATTCAGCATTTTGCAGCCCAACTAGTAATTAGCATACCGCCAGGTCTTCTGACCCAGGACGAGAAGCTTTTGAAAAGAGACAAGCATCTCTCCCAAGGCAACAAAGAGAGCTTCCCCTTCACTTGGCACCCTCAGTTTGGACTTCCAGCATTCCTAAAGACATTTCTCTTTTCCAAAGATGCCCACTTGTACTCCTTCACACAGGCACTAGATAATTAATAAATAGCTTTTTCTCTTTATAACTCTTTTTAGCCGAGTAGCTCTACACTAGTTAGGTGGAAAACATAAACAGTTATAAACAAATATCGAACTTTAGTTGATGATATGCAGGCTGACTGATTTTTAAAAAGTATGCTAATGTGTGCAATTTACTTTAAATCCATTGAAATTTTAGAGAGATTGATGAGATGATGCAGAGGTAACAGATGGGTAGAGAAAGCAAATATTATAAAGTGGTGATGGTGGACTCTCACTCATGTATGTTTAATGTAAGATTCTCTCAACTTTCAGTATGTTTGAATTGCTCCATTTACAAAGTTAGGGAGAAAACATGACTACCCATCAAAACTTACCTCAATCACTCTGACTCTGAAAAAAATCACAGAGGTCCCTTCTTTATAAGGGGAGATGTCAGAGTAGGAGGGATTAAAATGTCTTCCTCTTCTTGTCAAACAGTATTACTAAGATATTTGGGATTTTAAACAAGAATACAGGAGCTCTGAGTTGTTTGGCCAACATACGAATCACACCGAGGAAACCAACAATTATTTTTCTCTTTTTTATAACGTAAACAAAGTGTGCAGGTCACAAGATTTCCTCTGTCTGAAACAAATGACTATCCAATGGCAGAGGAGAGTGTGCTTCAGAAACAGTCCTGTCTGCTGTTTAACATTTAAGAAACATGCATTTCTTGGTATCATTCCATAAGCTCAAAATGATGCCCACAGCCCTCGCAGTTCCCTCCAACAAAACTCAAAGCTCCCTCCTCTCCCTCTACCCAAACCAAAACTCCAGGACTGGCTGTTTGGACAGTTTGTCCATTTTCTCTAATGGTGGGACTCTTCCTTTGGTGTACGACTTCAATAGCTTGCATATACCAAATAGTGCTGTTCTCTTAGTTTACTCACATTTTTGAATAATGGAGTAGGGGGTCGTATATCTGATTAGAAATTCCAAGGCTAGAATCTCTTCTTTCTTGCAAACTCTGTAATAGCCATCATGACAGTGAAGGGTAGTGCTTGGCAATGACCATGGTGATGGCCCAGCCATGGACACCAGTTCATCTTCACCACTAACAACAGCATTTCCCGGCACCTACCATCAGTTAGGTCCCCTACTGCCATGGTGTGTGTTATTTATACCACCAGTATTTCAAGTATCAGCGGGATCACCTGTGGTCCACAGTTTTCAGCAGTTTCCAAACTAAGATGAACCAGGAAGAAAATCTGATTATCTGTTTCCCAAAATTGGCCAGTAAAAACCTTATGAATCACCATGGACCATTAGCCGAGGACTTGCTTGGGCAACATTCGGAAGAATCAAGCACTGGCTGAGGACAACCTGTTCGGTGAAGGGGAGGACCAGCGAGGACAGGGGAGACACTGTGAGATGGATCGGCACCCTCGCCACAGGACAGACTGCCAAATGTTGCTGCTGTTGGACTGTGCAATGCTGCTCTCCGTTGTACAAAAGGTTGCCACGAGCCCGAGTCCACTGGACGGCAGCTAACTAAACTGCCTATGTATTTGACATAGAAACAAAGCAGTAGCATTTGTGAAGCATTGTTTCCTCCCATTTCTGTTACAGCTGCATCAGAACTCAGGCTATCCTGACCTCATTTTTAAAAACATTTTATTAAGGGCTCATACAACTCTTATCACAATCCATACATATGCATACATCAATTGTATAAAGCACATCTGTACATTTTTTGCCCTAATCATTTTCAAAGCATTTACTCTCTACTTAAGGCCTTTGCATCAGGTCCTCTTTTTTCTCCTCCCTTCCTGCTCCCCCCCTCCCTCATGAGCCCTTGATAATTTATAAATTATTATTTTGTCATATCTTGCCCTATCTGGCATCTCCCTTCACCCCATTTTCTGTTGTCCGTCCCCCAGGGAGGAGGTCACATTTAGATTCTTGTAATCGGTTTCCCCTTTCCAACCCACTCACCCTCTACTCTCCCAGTATCGCCCCTCACATTTTCTCCAAAGGGTTATTCACCGGGCTTTGAGATCCTTGGGAATGTCAGGAACTTGCCTTTCTGGTCTTGGACTTTGGTTTACAGGAGGGTTCGCTGAAGGCGGCCTTCAGCAGGGAGAGGTGGAGGGGAGGAGGGCTTCTTGTGGGCACTGAATTCCAGCACAGTGCAAAGACAGAGGAAGGCAATTCCTCTGTGCTCTTGTTTTCCCTCATCTTAAACAGTAATTTTGTTGACTGACAAATGAATGTTCATGGTACTTCATCGCGAAGGACAAAAAAAGAAGATAGGAGGTTCAGCAATTATATTTTAATAATTTTCGATGTATGATTTAACAAGTACTGACATTTTCAGCCCACAGATTCAAAACAATGTGATGGCAGTTGACAAAGGTTATAATTTTGTTGACGTGTTGTCTCTGCTCTTTGAGGAAGGGCCTTTCATCCAGGGACCAAAAGTTTGGGTCTGAGTCCTCATGGACCTGAGCCTATCTATGTTCAAGATGCTCAGAGACTGTCTTTCTTAAGCAATTGAGATAATGACATGGAACAACCCTTCCCCCCCAGTGCCGCCTCTTCTCCTGCAGGAGAACAGGACAGGCGAGGACCAAAATCAGTAGCAAACTGAAGCTCTGCTTCTGAGTTCCCATTTTCGCTGCAGAAATGTGTTGACTTAATCATTGGGTACAAACAACCAGGCTTCTTTGCAGTTGTTACACGTTTTATATATTTCTTTCATCTGCTATTGTTGTTAGGTGCTGCATAGATCTGGTTCTGACTGAGAGCACTTATGCACAACAGAAATAAATACTGGGGGTCCTACACCATCCTCACAAGTGTTATGGTTGAGCTCATTTTATATGAAAATCAAAGGGGCAAAAACCTATATCCACTTGATCATAAAAAATTCCACCAAGTCTATCCAGTCAAACTCAAATATAAAAATCCAAATCTCTCTGTTGCCATTAGGTGCTGCTGAATTGGATCCAACTCACAGAGACCACGGGTAGAGCAGAAGACCCTCCAGTCCCGCATCCTCCTCCTATGGTTGTCATGCTGGAGACCACAGTTGCAGCGACTGAGTCTCTCCGTCTCAGCGGGGGCTTCTTCTTTGTGATGATCTTCTACCAAGTATGATATCCTTTTCCAGAGACTGCTGTCTCGTGATAACACGGCCAGAGAACATGTGATTACGTCTCACTATCCCCTCACTTCGTCCTTTCAATAATCTTTGCCAGCATCCTCATTCAAATGCAGCAACACAACTATGGTCTTCCCTTGCTTAGTGCCTAACCTTCACATATTTATGCTGCTAACTGAAAGCACTGTGGCCGGAGTCCGGAGCACCTTAGTCCTCAAAGGGATACCCTTGCCCTTCAACACGTTACAGAGGACTTGAGAACAGCATTTTGCCTCATGCAACACATGTGTGATTTTTGACCACTGCCTCCTGAAGCATGGATTGTCAATCCAAGAAAAATGAAATCCTTAACAACACCGATCTTTTCTCAATGTGTTATACTACTGTCTGTCAGAAGGAGCTTGGCTTACTTCACAGTAAGCGATCATGTGTATAACGCTTGAGTTGGAGAATGGATGGCAACTCAAGCACTATGTACATGTACACAGAACAAATATCCACTCCTCTCCTTTTAGAACCTACCATAGGTATTTATGAAGATAGTCATCTTCTTTAGTCTAGCGGCATGGTAGACGAAGTATAAGTTTGTGGAAATAGCATTTTTCTTGTCAATAATAATAACTTTGTGTGCTCATATTTTCTAAATATTGCTACAATCCTCAAAATAAGAATAAAAGACATCCAAAAACTTTTTCCATGTTTTGTTTTGTTTTTGCAAAAGGATGTATTACTGTATATATTCACGTATAAGCCGAGTTCTTGAGCACATTTTTATGCAGCTTTTGTGGTAAAATTATGTGCCTCAGCTGATATTGAGATTGGCTATACTGGAGTATATACAGTATTTAAAATGTCTGATAAAAAGGAACATTCAAATTAAGCAAAATCAACTAAAAGTCCACAACAGCTTGTAATACGAACACAAATACAAGTGGAAGCATTTACACAATTTTTGTACTAGGGTTTTCTTGGCTCTGTCTCATTCGACTACTGCCTCCACTTCCTTGCTTATCTACCCACAGCCTCTTGCATTCTCTGCTGGCGCGAGAACATCTGCTTTTCCGTTCATTCATTTTTTTTGGAGCAGAGTTTGTGTCTTTAGCCTTGTTTATCCCAATGCATTTCCAGTCACAAAGCCAAGAGCGTGTCCTTTCTTCATTATGTACCAGCAGCCCTAAAGGTGTGCAAGAGGACTGTAGACGATCTTCCTGTCATTCTCTCGCCTTTTCCATAGTGTCTGTCATGGAGCACAGTTTCCAGAGATGAATGTGAGCTCACTCAGGACACTGAGCACATAGATTTGGACAAGACAATGATTTAAGGGGAGGGAAAAATAGGACCTAGTACTGTGGAAAGAACACATTTACTATATTTATCACAATTCAGTATGTGTGTGGATAACAAATAAATATGTACTTTCCCCTTATTTTGCATAAGGAGTAACAGGTAAGGAAAGAAAACTATACCCTCTTCCTTAAGTGGCTGGAACATTTTTGTCATTCATTTTTTTTGATCAATGGAACGCAAGGAATTACTTAATAAATCACGTTATCATTGTGAACTGTGAAATGAATCAATCACAGTGCCTGCCACTTAGATGAGACAAAAAAAAAAGGAAAAGGAAAGCAAACCAAAGATCAAATCAGACCCCCCCTCCCCGCAAAGATACCTACAATTTAATCCCTGAAACCTTCATGAATAGTGCTATGGCAATAACAAGCTTTTATAGATAGGATTGAGCTAATGATTCTGAGATGGGGAAATGACCCTGGATTACCTGAGTGGACCTTAACCTCCATCACAAGTGACTGCATAAGGGAAGGCAAAGTGAGATCCAAGAAAGCAAGGTGAAGGCGGAACAAGATACTAAGCGGCTGGCTTTGAAGATGGAGGAAGAGTCAATGAGCCAAGGAATGCAAGGAACGCAGCTCTAGAAATTGGAAAGGGAAACAACTTCTCCCCTGGAGTCTCCAGAGAGACCATGACCTTGATTTTGGCCCAGTGAAACTGATTTCATACTTCTACCCTCCAAAACTGTTCAGAAAATTAATGTGTGTTGTTTTAAGCTACTAAATTTGTGGCAATTTGCTACAGCAACTGTAAGCAATGAATACATGCATCATACAGATCATAAGCATCCAGTTCATTAAAATCACATTAAAGGCAGTAAAAATTCAAGGAAAACATTTACAATGTACCATATATACTTGAATATAAGTCACCCCGAATATCAGTGAGGCACCTAATTTTACCACAAAACTGCATTAAAAATGTGCTGAAAAACTTTGCTTATACATGAGTGTATATATATATATATATATATATATATATATATATATATATATAATTTATAAAATATAAAGATCCAACAACATTTTGAACTTTTTAAGAAATCGTGATGAAGGGAAAAATCTTAATTTTACACTTCTACCCATGTCTCTGCAATTCCAACCCAGTGATGGGGTGGGACTATGCAAATAAAATATGTGTAAGATCAATCGAGGGGGTTGGTCAGTTTTCATTTCCCCCTCCCGACTATAAGAATAAGCCATCTAACTGAAAAACAACAAAGCCCACATGGAAAATGCACACCAGCCTGTGAGATGACAAAGCATCGAAGGGATCACGTATCAGGCATCAAAGACAAAACAAACCAAAACAAAACAAAAAAAACATAGCATTGTGAATGAGGGGGAGTGCAGAGTGGGGACCCAGGGCCCATTTTGGGGAAATTGGACATCCCCTTGCAGAAGGGTTGTGGGGAACCAGTCAGAGTGTAGTGTAGCAATGATGAAACACACTTTTCCTCTAGTTTGAATGCTTCATTCCCCCCACCCCCCACTATCATGATCCCAATTCTACCTTACATAACCGACTGAATCGGGAGATGTACACTGGCATGGATAGGAACTGAAAATATGAGGAATCCAGGACAGATGAGCCCCTCAGGAGCAGTGGTGAGAGTGGCGATATTGGGAAGGTGGAGTGAGGGAGAGGGAGAAGTGGGAAACAGATGACAAGGTCTACATGTAACCTCCTCCTTGGAGGACAGACAGCAGAGAACTGGTTGAAGATGACGTGGGATGATGTAAGATATGATAGAATAATAATTATTTATAAATTATCAAGGGTTCAGGGGGAGGAGGGAGCAGGGAGGGAGGAGAAAATGAGAAGCTGATGCTCAGGGGCTCAGGTGGAGAGTGGGTGTTTTGAGAATGATGATGGCAACATATGTACAAATGTGCTGGACACAAATGATGTATGTACAGATTGTAAAAAGAGTTGTACGATCCCCTAATAAAATGATTTTTTAAAAAAAGAACGAGCCACCATTGAAGTAGGAGCTGAGAGAGAGAACCCAAGACCCCGGAAAAGCACATTCCAGATCTCCGTCTTCAGTGGTGGATGCCAAGACCAGAGACTGTGGTGTGGAGACCATGGGACAGAGCAAGAGGAATTATGTCAAGACCGTATCTAGGACTGTGAAACAGAGCTCCTGGGGAGCTTACTAGCCCACAGAGGCAGAAGCCAGGGGGCCATGTGGCCAAAAGGATGAGGACCAGAAAAGGACTTGGTGGCTGGCTGAGGAGAGGCATGGCTGTGGACCAATACTTGCATCCTTATTGTTTACGGATTCTGACTTGGGCAAAGCTATTAACTCCCTACCAAGCCCCTAGATTCACGAGCACTGCTGGGGAGCTCTCTGTGGCCCCTTTGCAACAAATGGTCAAGCCCAGCAGGGAAGAGGAATGCCCTGGGAGACAGGGGTGTCAGATTTGCTCAAGTAGCGTGAAGCATGGAGGCAGGTCTGACCCCACTTCTTAGCAATGGGGAAGCCAGAGGAGGTCAGAAAGGGTCTTCTATGCGATTTACTGCAGACATAATAATATGACAGGCCACCAATAATACATTGAGCAAAACAAAACAAAAAAGCAAATACCATGAAAAGCCAATTTATTAAAGGATTCTAAATATATGAAAAAGACTCAGTCTCACTACTAATAACATACATGAAAATTAAAACCACCTTAAATTTTATTTTATAGTCATCAGATTTATTATAAAGAACATCTATGAGCCCCACCCGCAGAGAGGAAGAATGTGCTTTTTTTCTATCTAAGGAAGTTGAACATACATAAGTTCTCTGTCTCAGCAATTTCACACCCAGGTTTATACTGGGTTTATACATGTGCACCAGAGCTACATAAACTTTTATTTATACTGTTAGATAGGAACACTGAAAAATATTAGGTAAAACTCAAAAGACGATCCATTTTAAATGGACAAATATGCTGTCATATGGCACATCTACAAATGTCCATTAATATTCAGGGTGTGGAATGCACAAAGTAAAAATCAAAGAAAACTGGGAGATGTCAAAAATGAACTAATGAAGACCCATATACCCTTACTATTCGTGAGCTGAAATGGACTGGAGGTATTGACCATTGTGAATCAGTCATATGTTTCACTGTGACTGGATGGCAAGTGAAAGAGGAACAGCATCACACTATCAAAAAAAATATGTGAAGATCAGCTTCTCCTGTGTAAATGGTACAGCGGTCAGCTGTGAACCAAGAAGAAGGTAGCTCACACCCACTGGCCAGTCCAGCCACTGGCCAGTCCAGCCACTGGCCAGTCCAGCCACCGGCCAGTCCAGCCACTGGCCAGTCCAGCGGAGAAAGGCATGCATAAACTCCTCTAAAGATTCCCAACTTTGAAATCGCCCTGGTGACCTTTGACTCTGTCCGACAGAATCTCCAGGAGTCAAAGTGGACTCAACACAGTGACTTGTTGTTTTGTTTTTTATCCTGAAGAACAGCATTGTCCGTGACAGCACACTGGCCACTGACCGATAAGACACCCCTATTTGACGTGTTCAAAACGAAACACTAACACTCATTCCGACGATGAAGAAATTGAAGCTTTTAATCAACTTCTGCAGTCTGAAATTGTTAAGTAGTGCAATAAAGGTGCACGGATCATCGTGATAATCGAAATGCAAAAGTAGGACACAAAGAAGCATCAGCAGTTAGAAAATATGACCTCGGTGATAAAAATAATGGCAGAGATTGCATCATAGAATAAAAGATTTATTCTCAGGAAATTCCTTTTTTAATAGCATATAAACAGTGACCACACATGTGGACCTCACCAAACAGAATACACTGATATCAAATCAAGCACATCTGTGGAAAGGGACTAGGCAGAATCATGGTCTCCTTTGAACAAGGAGAGGGCCTCCTCTCATGTTGAAGCAGAAGAAAATTCAAATAAGTTCTCAAGAGCTAAACTAGGACCGTGAGCAAACCCTCCATAAGAGTAGAAATCATTAGAAGAATAGATTTGACAAAGATCAGATGAGCTGTGGGTGGTATTGTAATGAAAGGAAGCAGGCTGGAAAACATGCCTGAAGTACAGAGAGCCAGTGACAAAGAGAAAGGCGTCAAGGAGATGGACAGAGAGGCGGCTGCAACTATGGGTCACGATGTTAAGAAGGATATAAACCATGTAGTACTTCCTTCTGTTGTACAGCAGGGTACAGTGAGCCAGAACGGACTCGGCAGTGCCCAAACCCACGGGACGCTCTGTAGAGAAAGACGAGGGTGTTTGCAACAAACACACCGAGAGATGTTAAATGGCGCATCGGAAAGCACTTCTGAGGTGTAACTCAGAATTCATGACTGATTATTGAAAACAATCATGTTTCTTACTTCTTCTATGTGTAAGAGCGCATGCACTATGCTGGCAAAAAAATCATCACTTAAAAATATGTCCACTAAACACATCTAAAATATTTACCATCATGGTAGTCACTTTAATTTATTTAAAATGTGAATCTGAAAATAATAATTTCTTCACAATCTTTAGTTATTTAATGCTATTAGACTTTATATTATTTCCATTTTCAAACATTTTGCCCTCTAATTGGAACCAAATTTTGAACCTCCTCCCAAAAGATTAAACATTACTCATTCCAACAACAGCTAAAACATTTTAAGAGAAACCCTGATGACTTTTCAAACTTAAACTAGTCTTTGGTTTGTTTTGTTTTTTCTCAGTACACAAGAGTCACTAACTACTGACTTTTTCTGAGAAATAGTTAGGAAGATGAGTTGCAGCTGTGATAAGGGGGTCATTCAGATGAAGGAAACCCCCAAGGGATGCTCAGATTTCCAGGGAGATTTGACAAACGGGGAACACAGGGTTTGATGTCTATCCAAACAGTGCCTTTGGGAGGGGGATAGAAAGCATATCTCCAAGTTTCCAGAATTTCCCGTTGATTGGCATTTGAAGTGGGAGTCAAGGGGGAGCTAAAATCATAGAAATGTGTAAAGTAATGCCTGCCTACAACGCCCTGCAAAGATGTCAACTATCAGGCAATAGAAGTGTTTCCATGAAAAGCCTGAATGGACTGAGAGGAAGTACGTGGAGATGCCGGGAATTTGCTAAAAACATTCCAGACTGCCTCTTGAAGCAATTGTGGAATCCCTTTCTGGATGCCTTTCCTCTGGAAACTTCTAGGAAATATGTTGAAAACGTGGATTCCTTAGCTGCAAAGTCAGCCTGTAGAATCTGCACCTCTGGGGGCGACTGATACCACAAATGGCCTGTAGAATCCTGAACTACAATAAAATTTAGGACTCTGGAAGAGACTATGAGCTGAGCAGTTCAACCATCTTTCTCAGTGTGAAATTCAGGGCCAACGTGCACAGGTATGAACATAAAGGCTGTTTATAGCATGCGAAAGGCACCCTGGTGGGCTGGTGTTTAAGCACTTGACAATAGACCAAAGAGGAGGCAGTTCAAAGCCAACAGCTACTCCACCAATGATGTGGCTGTCAGCTCCATAAGGATGATAACTTTGGCATGCTTATGTCCCATAGAGTCACCATTAGCCAAAAGCCACTCAGCAGCATGGGTTTTCTACTCTACTCTGCTTCCTTTCTGACCATGTCTTTAGGACCAAAATCCAAAACCAAACCAGTTACAATTAAACAACATTTTTGGTCCGTCAGGTTTCTAAGACTCTTTTCCATGCAGTGGCTAGTAGGTTTGAACTACTGACCTTTGGGTTAACAACAGAGCACTTAACCACTGTGCCACTTGGGATCATTCATCAGTGCCACACACTGGCTGGTAAATAGCCTGAGCACTGCCTTCCCCGTTTTATTTTTAATACAAAATATGGTGAACAGCAAGCACATAAAAGGTAATCAATAAACATTTTGGCAAAGAAAAGCCAGAAAAATAGTCATTAAGAGGACAACATCACACATCGTCTCATGTTACTAGAAAACAAAAATATCTTTACTTCTTTAAAATATATCACTTTAATAAATAATACCAATTTAGCCAGAATCCAGAACCCTGAGCACACACTTACCTTTTCCATCTGGAATCTGGGATTTTAAGCACTGAAGAAATTGGTTGGTAAAACTGCATTTGCTGATCAGAAAATAACATCAAGGTTGCCCTGAGATGAGGAAAAGGGAACCCACCTGGAAAAAATTACCGTCCGACACTAGGTCTCCCAAGCCCGGGGTTTGTGGAGCCGAAGCCCAGAGGAAAAGTGGTGCGTTGAGGTCAGTTGGTTCTGTCTTGTGCTGCATGCCCCACCCACCTACGGACCTACAAGTCTACGAAAAACGCCCTGGTTTGATGCCCAAAGTAATTGACATGGGATGAATCCTTCTATCAATTATTTTGAAAGCTCACCCAGGAAGTGTTAAAGCGCAGGCTTGGCTGAAAAGCACTTACAGGCAGATCACAACTTACCCATCTGTGCATATCTTCTTTACCCATATGTACGTTAGGAAATCATACGGAGATTTTGAAGGGTTTGACACTGGCTGTAGAGAGGAGCTGCTGAGGTCAATCATCAAGGATAAAACTGTGTCTTAAACATTGCAGAAGTACCAGGATGCAAGGTCAAGGCTTGTAGCTGCGGAAATTGCTGCTATGGTTGGTGACACAGAGCCGGTTACCACTCCCAGGAGCCACGTACACAACAGCACAAAACACTGCCGGGTCGGCACCGTACTCAGACTGCCCACTGTGTTGCATCAGTACCGCCACTCTAGATTGTATGTAGCTTTTTGAAAGAGTTAAAGCCAAACACTTCCGGTGGGTGTGGGGTTTGTGTATTCCTTCCGGTGGGTGTGGGGTTTGTGTATTCCTTCCGGTGGGTGTGGGGTTTGTGTATTCTGCCTTGCTCAGCATTTTGCCCACAGAATCCGTCAGCATTGCAGCGCTAGCCTAGATTTTGACACCTAATTCTTTCAGCTTCAGAAAGACACAGCATGTCGTTCCCTTTTGATTGACCGACTCCAGGTCTTTACATGTTTCATGCCAATACTTCACCTTCTCAAGTTATCCTTCAAAATCTTCTGTTCAGCTCTTTTATGTCACCAATTATTGCCGTCACTTTATCTACTCTGCTTTCAAGAGAAGTTTCCATCTCTTCTGATCCCCTTTCGGTCTTATTTTTCGATGACCTATTGCTTACTTCACATATGATATCCTTAACAGCATCCCCAAATGTGCCTGGGTTTTGGCCATGTAGCAAGGACAGCGGAGACCCCAGTCTCTGGAGAAGGACATCGTGCTGGGTAAAAGTAGAGACAGACCCCACTGAGATGGACTGCCTCAGTGGCTGCAACAGGGAGCTCAAGTGGAGGCATGATGATGAGGCTGTCCAGGACTGGGCAGTGTTTTGTCTTGTTGTGCACAGGGACACGGTGGGTCAGAACCAATCTGATAACACCTAACAACAAAGACAAAAATAAGCTTGTTTCCAAATCTACTTTGGAGACTTCTCTAAATTCAAGTGAAATGTATTCAAGATGACATGCTGGCTGTCGCAGACCTATTTAAAATGTTTTCAGGTTCAACCTGAATGTGCATCTTGGCCTTGCTCTAAGTCAGTGGTTCTCAACCTTCCTAATACCATGACCCTTTAATACAATTCCTCATGTTGTGGTAAGCCCCCAACCATAAAATTATTTTGTTGCTACTTCCTAAGTGTAATTTTGCTACTGTCGCGACTCACACGTTGATCACCACTGCTCTAAGTTTTTCTATTGAGCTTCTGCATCAACCACAGATGTACTTAATTTGACTACTATATATATTTCTCCAGCAAAGTCTACAAGAAGTGTCACTCCTCTGTATGCTGCCCAGGCTCATAACAGATTCAAATCAGGATTTATAGAGAATAAAAAAATAACCCCTTCACTATTTCTACACTCAAGTAATGTCCATAAATAATCTCCCACTCCTGTCTAAGACACCTTAACTATAAACTCAAGATTTTCTTGGCCATTTACACATTGTTTTCACAGCAATTATTTCTTGCATAATACAATGTTTTGCTATCTCTATACAACGGAGCTTCAAAATGCTATGGCAAAATTCCATTATATTTCATTTCCATATTCCCACAAATTTTGTTTTCTGCCTACTGAGTATTTTGGGTCTTTTAAAATGATATTTTATGTGAATTAGGTGAGAGGTGGGGAGTTACATTTCGGAATATCAGCTCTACATTCGGTATTTCAAACAATTCATCAACCCTCTCCCTTATATTCTAACCCAGCCCCCTCTCCTGACTCTTCCTCTCCCATTATGCATCTCCATCTTCCTTTGGAAACACTCTGCACATGAATACATACACACGCAAACACATACATCCATAAAACCACAAAAGTTATGAAACACAGAAAAAGTCCTGCAATTCGTTAGCACATGTGGCAGAAATGAAGCAACACAGGAAAGACAATCGATTCAAGATAGGATCTTGGAAATAGGAGAGGTGCAAATGGAAGCAAATTCAGAAAAGGGGAGGTAATTTTCCATAGTCATTATTGGAACCAAAAATTATTCAGAGTTTTCTGAAGCCCAAAAAAGTTCTATCACGGGAATAACCATTTCATCTGCCTTCATTCCCACACTCGCCTTTAATTTCACAATTTAAGGAGTTGTTTACAATGATAGCAAGTCAAGACGTGTTAAATAATTTACTCCATTTTTCACTTCCTACAGAATAGACAACCCTAATTCATCCAATATAATATTTCCTTTCAAAGGCTATAAAAATATAACAGACTATGCATAAAAATATTCTGCTTCTTTAAATATTATCCAATGAGTAATGGCTTTTAAAAGCATTTATGTTTATAGAAAGTTTTTTTTATATTTCTAAAATGGAAAGAATGCTAAATAATTGTCAACAAAATAAGATTGGAATCAGTTTATCAAATTCAGAAAAAGACATTCCAGTTATATACTAAGTGCATACCACGAAGATGTATATTTTAGCACAGTGATGGGCAGCAATAACAGACTTAGCACGGAAGGGGTGGGAGCTACACACTGGAAGGCTGTTCTGGGGCCATGATAATGAATGAGCGTAGGGTGACTACAAGTAAGTAAATCTGTAGTAATGGAGAGGGATTGACAAATACAAAGCGGAATGGTCACTGATGTGGTGATGTATTAAATACAAGGGATGATAGAGGGCAGGAAAAATGGACCCTGAGGATCACGCATCAGTAATGAGGATACTGGCTGCTAGCGTTGCTAGGCAATCTGAAAACTGTAGTCACTCCCAGGATTGAAAATTGGCATGGACATTCTTCAAGGTGAAACAGCACCCAAAGCACCTCAAATCTGCCAGTTGAGTAAAATGTGACATTGATAATATTGTTGGGTGGTTTCAGGAGCATTTCTGATTTCTCATATTTTATGATGATCAGCTTATTAATTTTCAAGCATATCCTTACCTGGGTACCAAAGAGGTGGAGATGTCTATGACTTTAGGATTCATTTCCCAGCTCCGTGTTGAATTGTGAGGGTTCCAATAATAATTAACACTATGTAAATGACCCATTTTGTGACAAATTGGCAGTGTAACCGCTTGCAAAATGAGAGCTATTTAGTAACCTTTCCTGAAGAGTTATTTAACAAAGTCATGCTGGCCAGAAAATACCTGGAAAGAGGAGGCAATCTTCCATCGTTTCTGTAGGGAAGCCTTAGAAAATGTGATTGTTTTGCTTGCCAATCTACCACAACATGCAGAGGACAAACACTTCATAGATGTCCATTCTAAATTCTTCTCAACAGTAGCTAGGTTAAAGTCCTACCAATAGCACCAGGGAATAATGCTCTGAACCCTGGCACGCTGGAAGCTGTGCAATGATGACAGGATGTACAGAGGGAGGTTCACTGAATCCTGAAACACTGGACAGCCTAATTTGAATTGCTTTTTATCTTTCTTTTTTTTCTAGTTTTCACCACGCAGGTGGCAAACTTTTATTAATTTTTCTTCGTTAAATAATTTATTTGATGTTCGTTAAGAACATAGGTGGCAGAAAATATGCCAACTGAGTGATTTTATATGTGTGAGTCCACAATTCAATGACACTGATAATATTCTTTCGGTTCTGCAATCATTTCCAACCTTCCTTTCAGAGTTGTTCCCCTCTCCTTGACAGAAGCTAACTACCTTCTAAATTTCCTGTCTGCCTTCGGCAATGCTGTTGTCAATCGGATCTCATACTCAGACGGTTCTCAAAGGAACACAGTGCTCAATGCCAATGGTCTTTAACTAATGACGCTAAACTTCTGTTGGGTTTTAAGAAGACTTCACAGGTTATTTTGGGTTTAGGATTTAAATATTATTTCAGGGAAAGAGTTTCAGAGGTATATTTGTTCTTCCTGACTCCAGAAAATCTAGATCCCTGGGAAATTGAAATCATCTTCTGTGTCTTCCTGGCTCCTGAAGAAACTTCACGCTCGCACAAACTGCTCAGAAATGTGGGGGCTTCTGAGGATGCCACCTGTGGTGGTCCTAGAACGTCTCATCTCTCCCCAAAGCCATGTGACTGGCACTTATGAAGCTTGCATGTAGTTCACTAAGGCGTCAAAATCGACTCAGTTGCAGTGAGACATTTTGGGTTTTGAGGGGGAGAGGTTTGGCGTTATTGTTTTATTACTATTCTGTATTTTATCCCTTTCAATCAGAATTCTTCTAGAGCATTTTTTTTATCAGAATGCTTGGCTGCAAACATTTAGTTCTTCTGATCACCTGGCAAAGAGGACAGGTATTCATGGAGGGAACTAGACACACACTGCACTTCATCCTCTGATTGCTGACACTTCTGTTGGTCAAGGCGACTAGAGACCAATGGTGGGAACCTGGAGTCTGTCCCTGTCATTAGCAGGGACTCAAGGTTCCACGCGGCATGCCAGGCAACTTATGGTTATCATTTTATTCAAGCTTTACCACCCATCGTGTAGATCAATACTGCTGGGACTGTTTTACAGATGAGAAAATGAGATCCAGAAGAATTCAATAACTTTTCCAAGACCACAGGCTAGTACAGACCATAATCATCTGCCTTTTAATTTCCAGACAAATAATAAATGATAATAAGCAACAGATACATCAAATACAAAGTATTTAATTTGAAAATAGACAAGTAGAAAATTTGGAAGGAGTTCCCAGTATAAAAGTAAATGCTCAGGGATCACTTACAAGTAGAAAAATAAATGCCAAAATGACTTATGAACAGAGTTAAATCTTGCTAGGACAGTGTTTCTATTTTAAAGCCTAACAATGCAATTTATTTGCATGAGCATTAAAGACAATCACAAAGCTGGCTAGAAAAAGCAGTAAATTCAGATGAGGATTTCAAGAAGTGTTTCTATTCATTGACCAGCATGGCTCTGTTTAGTGAATCTCTATATTCAGATTAAACTGGAACTTCTAATAATGTGTAAGGAAGAATGTCTGTAACAAAGTAGAAGATGTCAAAAAGCACATTTTCATACTTTGAAAGGAGTATCACAGAAAAAAATTTAAAATTCGCTTGTATACAATCAATAGTAGTAGATTTTATAGCAGTGTTTTGGTTCACTGTGTTTTTAAATAAGAGTACCAGGGAGATATGTAAGATACATAAGAAAAAATGATGGATGTTTAGGTGTCCTTGATGATTTAAATAAGTAAGGTGCCATCTCTTACCAATCATTTAAGAATGAAATAATCCTAAGGATGGATATATATATATAAATATATATATATATATATTTTAATCAGCAACATCATTTATCTTTCTTTTATCCTCTTCCTTAAATAATCATACCTAGAATGGTATGTATTAACAAACTATTGTTTTTAACCAAGTTATTTGTTATTTCTCTAATCCCGTGTGTTCAAAAGCGGAACACAACCAGTAAGACAGACTTGATGCCTCACAGATGTGCTCCTGGACTGCCTACTAGATAAAACTGGAGTGTCCTTATTAGAATAACACAGAGGTCAAGTAGTTCCACAACCAAAAAATAAAATAAAAACCCTTTGGAAGGCACATTTAAAGGAGGCTTCCCACCCAACATTTAGAAAAACAAGGAAAATGAGTAGCATACACTTCAAGACACTAATGGGATTTGTGCTGTTTAAGCAAATTTTGAGTTCAAACGACAGCTTTCCTCTAATAATTATTATTTAGGAAGTATGAACTCCACATCTCACTCTGCCCTTCAACCTGAAAATACTGAGAGAAAACACTGGAGCAGGTGGTGAGAGGAGAATGAGAAAGAAACAGTTTATCCTAAATTCAAACTGCTCTCAAACAGAAGACCACAAGCAAATAGTTCTCATTATGAACAGTGGTTTCTAGAATCATGTTCCAGCCCTTTGTCTGTTTATAGTACTGTAGCAGCTCATATGCTACCATGATACTGGAAGCTGTGTTACCGGTGTATCAAGTCATTGATGGTGGAAAGGGTTCAGTAGAATTTATGTGACCTCCTCCCTGGGGTATGGACAACAGAAAAGGGGGCAAGATATGACAAAATAATAATTTATAAATTATCAAGGGCTCATGAGGGAGGGGGGAGCAGGGAGGGAGGGGGAAAAAAGAGGACCTGACGCAAAGGGCTTAAGTGGAGAGCAAATGCTTCAAAAATGATTAGGCTTGCAAGGAATGTGCAGATGTGCTTTATACAATTGATGTATGTATATGTATGGATTGTGATAAGAGTTGTATAAGCCCCTAATAAAATGTTTTAAAAAAAAGAATTTATAGACTAAGGCAGACTAGGAAGACAGACCTGGCTAACTACCTCTGATAATTAGCTAATGAAAACTTTACAGATTACAGCAAAACATTGTTTAACTCACTAGAAGAAGACAGTATGTTTGGTAAAGTGGGTCAGCGAGGGCAAGTGAGACCCTCAGGGAGAAGGCCTGGCACAATAGCCAGAAGGAGACGGTTGACTGCTAGTAATTGTGGGAATGCCACAGGCCTGAGCGTTCCTCCTTCTATGGTGCATGGGTATTCATTAGTGGAAGTCAAGTTGATGGCTGCCAGCAATGAAAATTTATGTAACTTAATCTAGAATATGACCTACACAAACTAGCTAGAAACACACAAAGTCGACAAAAGACCTTCTTACCACATGGCCCCTTGATTTGTCATGCTGGCAATCAGTTGGTCTTAAAACAATTTTTGAGAAAGGATACTGAAAATTAAAGAAAGCATTATAATTCCAGGGGTCACTCAAAACCATTGATCATATCACATCAAAGTCGCCTAACTATGAGAAGGACTTCACATAGTCCTAGAAAAATAGAATTAAATAGATATTTCCCATGACTTTTTGACGATCCCTCAGTGTACGTCAGTGCACCTTGTTAGATGGTTCACACGGAAACCTTTCCCATCTTGTTCCCTTCGTTTACATAAGAGGGATACAAGAGAATTGTTGTTTCTTATTCAAGGTGAACTCTTAGTTGCTCTAAGCGTTTTTCAATTTATATGCTTTCAAAAATGGAATTTTCAAACAATTCAAAGACACATTCATCATATAACAAAAACGAGCTTCATTCACAGACCATAACTGTCAGTGCAAAGTGTTTATGCTTCACCGAGCATCCTGTTTCTTTGCTTGACTCTCAAGAGCTTGGCTGTCAGGAACTGGAATGGGACCGTTTCATGTTGCGTAACACAGTTCAGTGTGCTGCACAAAGGGCGGGGCTTCTGGACTCCCAGTGACTATGTGGATGGGTCTCTAGGGAACATGCTTTTCAAGAGTTAGAAGATAGCAAAATCAGTGGGCCAGAGGTCAGGTTGTAGCCTGCTGACTTCGTTCGTTGGTTCTTCATACTTAGCAATGGTCTCTGGAGCATGTTCATTTAAACACGATTTCCTATTGAAGCAACATTTCAAAACAGGAGATCCAAGATGAGTAATAGTTTTGGAATGTATTTGTATTATTTATCATGCTTTCCTCTTCTAGAACATTCCTGTAGATAAAACCCCTCAAGTTCTAAGAATTCGGGACCATTTGTTCTATCTGATTTTTCCATTCTGACTACCTCCAACAGTGTCAGATTTTTACTTCCTATTTTATTCAAGGCATGCTCCCATTTTAAAACTTTGAAAGGTAAGCATTTAAGATCTTTAATGTTATAGAACAAACAACTTCTTTAGTATAGGAAGTTAGTCTAAAGGGAATGGACCAGAGTTGCATGATGTTATCACCAAATATAAGAGGGAGTTCTGAAACTTTTCCTGAGATAATCCTTAAACCAAAAATAATCCCTGAACTCTTCTTAAAAGCAAACAATTAGTTAAAAATGTCTGCCTTGAGAATTATGCTTTTTAATATGGGATAAAATTGACAATAGCAACATAAAAACTTAGAATGACCCTTAAGGAGCAGTGAGTTTATGTGAATGAGAGAGTAATCAACTCAGAAAATGAGAGTAAAAATGGTTTCACAACTAGAAGAATGTAATTAATGCTTCTAAATGGTGCATGTAGAAGCTTGAATTGGTGTATGAATTGCTGTGTATATATTGAGAGATAATAAGATAAATAAATTATATTAAAAAGGCAGAAAGGTAGAAATTATATTAAAAAGGCAGAAAGGTAGAAACTTGGCTAACAAAAAAAAGCAATGCACTTAGTTTTACCAATAGCAATTTAAAAAACAAGGCCTGGAAAAACAATTCAAGTACTTGTTCAGCAGTTGGCAAGTGGGCTTTGTTAGGTAAATACATTGAATTCTAAGTACATTGTACTTCCAGGCCTTGTTGGTACAGGGTTTAAGGCGTTTAACAAAAATGTGGGTATTCTGAACCCACCAACTGCTTCATGACAGAATGATAGAGGGACTCATGGAAACGTTAACAGTGGTCAGGCATCTGTGTCATTTCCAACTCTAACTCACCTTTCTACAAAATCATTTCAAATTAAAAATTCTTGATAGGCACGTGCCCAAGATGGCCGCGCCCGCGCCCGTGCGCCCGCACTGCCTGCTTTGCCCTGAGCGCCCGGCCAAGCCAAGACGGGGCCCGGCACACAAGGAGCCAGAGCGGCACTGTCCCGGAAGTGTCGAACGCCTAACTTCAAGGCTCCAAGATGGAAAATCATGACCGAGATGATACCATGAAGGAAACCTTAAATATTAGTATTATAAACAGAAAAATTAACCAACTTCCAGATGTAGAAAAGAATCTACTTGAACATGGATCAACATATGTTGGACTTAATGTTGCTTTCGGTGGTCTGATAGCAAACACTCTTTTTCGACGTGCCTTAAATGTGACACAGGCTCGGATAGCTGCTGGCTTACCAATGACAGTGATTCCATTCTTTACAGCAGATTTATCTTACAAAACGTTTGTAAATCTTCCTTTGAGTGCAGGTCATCTGTGCTGTGAAACTTGCACTGTAACACGGGGTGGACTGGTTGGTCATGTTCTTGGTGGGCTTTATCCTATTTTGTTGGCTATATCCATCAATGGTGGCCTAGCAGCCAGGTATGCATCAGCTCTGCTACCAGAGAAAGGAAGTATCTTAACCTATTGGATCAGAAGGTCTAAGCCTGTCTTTAGAAAGATGGTGTTTCCCATTTTGCTCCAGACCGTGTTTGCAGCATACCTAGGGTCTAGACAATATAAGCTGCTTTTAAAAGCCGGTCAGTTACCAGAACCTGTCTTAGAAACTCCCTGATGTAAAACATGTACACAAAAATAAAGTGGTAAAAATTAAAAAAAAATCCTTGATAGGGTTAGAACACACAATAAACAAGGTCAGCACAAGTAAGCCCATGCTGACCTGGTTTATTGGGTAATCCACCCAAGAGTGGATTATTTACTTGCAGGAAAGTCATCAAAATAAGCAATGTCAATTTAGGAAACAACTGAAAGAAATAAATGAACATATACGTGTCCAGATTGTCCACTAGACTTCAACTCTACTCCTATCTTCTGCTTCACAGGAGGCTAGAAGACTGTAAACTACATTTTCTTAATCCCCAACTATCTGACTTTGTGTCAGATTCTGGAGAAGGCACAGGTGGTGAATTCAAAAGTTAAAAGGAAGAGAAAGTTACATGTGTGTTTTTTCTGACAGAGGCCACAACAGCAAGTCAATGGTAGGTAGGCTTCAGGGACACTACTGAGTGGCAGCCGTGTGGTTTCGAAAGTGACAGAAGCAGTAACCCGCCCACGCCACCACGCAACAACTCTGAATGAGTGCAGCTCTATGATCTCCCACCTTGGGTAGTAGTAATCTACTACTGATTTTTAAGAATTTTGGATCGTTAGATAACAATCCTGTATCCCTGTTGCACCGCTAATCTTCATCATACTTTCGCAAATCCTACTTTCTCTGTGGTCCAGGTTTCCTGATGTGCCATTCATATCATTGATAGGAATTTCTAGAGGCAACTTTTATCTTTACTAGTAAAAATCTAATTTTTTTTCTGTTTTTGTTTTCCAGAACCTGTTTTCTAAATGTTACTCATCTCTTCTTTCATCTCAGTCTATCTTCTTCATATTACTACATTTCTGTCACTATATCATAGTATGGACATTTGTCATATTTTTCATACCTAGAAATCATGCTCTATCTGACATGACAAGTTAGGGTCAGATGCATTTTCGTTTTGTAAGTCTTGAGGGTAAAGAGTTCTTTTACTTTTCATACTTCCAGCACCAATAATACAATTTTTGTTTTACTTTGCATAGTCATTTACAAATAGAGGATGATCTATAAGGTCATGTTATCTTTGAGGAGCATAGGACGATATGAACATTTTTCCATAATTTTATTTTCAGTCCAATTCATAATAATTGGTTCAGCATTATATATCTTTGTAGATGGAAATGGGTTGAAATTTATAATTAGTATTTCCCAGGATTATAGTCCCTTTATGACCACATACGAATATTTTTTTCTATTTCTAGTACCTTGTCTCACAAAAGTTAAAGAGACAGAATATATTGAAATCTACAATCTCTACAAGAACAGATGGATTCATATCTAGTTTTTGTTCAGGAACCCTAGTTCCTGACTTGATACTTTCAATCAGGAAATAAGTAGCAGAGTGTGGGATAGGAGGCAACCTTTGGGCAGCCTGACAAACACAGTCTGTGTGAGGAAGATGGATCAGCTTCTAACTTCTTTCCTTATTCCTTGAACAGCTTTCTGCTTCTGCGCTTTAGGAACAGCTCTGTGACTTCCCACTAGGTGCAGACAAACCCAGTCAGTCCTTCATATTCCAGGGTCTGTACTCATAGACTCAATCCATCTTGATTGAAAATATTGGAGGAGGTGAAGAAGCAGTCAAAGTAATTGCAAAGGCTAAGAGGGAGTATAGTATATTATTTATGTTTCCATTGCATTATGCATTCTAAATATCTGCAGATGATTTAATACAAAAGGATAATATGCAAATGATATTCAAATATCATGCCCATTTATAGAAGCGATGACTTGAATATTTTCAGATTTTTAATACTGGGGTTTGACTGAAGACTCCTGATACCAATTCCCTACGTATATCAAAGGAAAACAATAAAGTAAAGCTTATTATTATATTGCTCTTTTTGTTTTGTCTCTCTTTTTTTTTTACCTTGTAAATTTTGTATGTTAGTGGCTTTTCTGATTATCAGCGTGTCGGTGTTGCTGCTGTCAAAGCCAAGTTCATATGTGCCACTTGGGTGCTGTCAAAGTCATCTGCATTTGTATGCACATATTACTATATCAGCAGGTCCACCTAGACAAGATAGGCTGGACAAACAACGAGAGAAGAAAATAACGGGACCAACGGTCTTGGAGGGTCATAAGGGAGGAGGTGTCGGCCAACACAGGGACAAGGGACAAGGGAACAGTGAGTGGTTCAAAACCAGAGGAGGGAGGGGAGGGGAGGACTGGTAGGGAGTGATCAAGGGCAAGGTAACTGAGAGGAATTACTGAAACCAGAATGAAGGCTGAACATGGTAGTGGGATGGGAGGAAAGGGAAAGGAAATAGAGGAAAGGAGTAGGAGGCAAAGTGCATACAGAGAAGCCTAAATACAGACATGTACATATGTAAATATATTTATGATTATGGGGGAAATAGACTTATGTGCATATATTTATAGGTTCAGTAGTAGGGTAGCAGATGGACATTGGGCCTCCTCACACATACCCACCCAATACAATAGCACCTCGCCCTGCTAAACGGTCATTGCATGATACTCACCTTCCCGACATGATCACTGAAGACAGACGTGTGTGTAAGCAAACGTGGTGAAGAAAGCTGATGGTGCCCGGCTATCAAAAAGATATAGCATCTGGGGTCTTAAAGGCTTGAAGGCAAACAAGCGGCCATTTAGCTTAGAAGCAACAAAGCCCACAGAGAAGAAGCACACAGCCTAAGCGACTACAGGGTGTTGAATGAACCATGTAGCAGACATCAAGGAACAAAAACCATCATTGTGTGACCACCTTCCTCACATAAACGCTGAAGACGAAGGTGTGCATAAGCAAGTGTGGTGAAGAAGGCTGATGGTGCCCGGCTACTGAAAGATATTTTCCATTTCAGTTGTATTTGCCTTTAACAAAAACAACAACAACAAAATCAGCAGACACACACAAAACCTGTTGCCATCTGGAGTCAATTTCAATGCATACTGACCTAATAGGACAGAGTAGAACTGCCTTATATGGTTTCCAAAGCTTTAAATCTTCCTGGAAACTGACTGCAATGTCTGTCCTGCCAAGTCCCTAGGGTTAGGAATGAGCAAACTTTCAGCTAGTCACTGTGTGTTTACTTGCCTTAAAATTAATAAACTCTCTCCCAGATTCAGGCATTTGGTTAAATATCCATCATCGTTTTTGCCCACTCATGTGGGAAAGAGCTACTCAACTACAACCCAGCTCATTCATAAATCAACCCCCAAGCATTTTCATAATATTATATATTCTTCTCCATATAGGGTTCTAGAAATTAATATCCACACAAATTGATTAAATCTAGGATAAATTAAAAAAAACTGTTATTGGAAAAAATGGAAACATGGGCTCCAAAGAAGTCAGTAGTAGAATGAAGAGTAATGGAAAGGCACTGAGGAAATGAGAAAATGTAGCATATGAGGCAATCACTGAAAAGCTACAGGAGAACATACAAGCCGCCACCTTTGTGCTTTTTTATGATGGCACAGATAGCTTATTTATAAATAAATAATAAATGTATCCTGTGAAAATGAACCTGTGCAAAAGATGAACATTCACCAGCACACTAAAGACTCCAAGTTTCTGAAATCCAGGGGGTAGAAAATATCTGGAAGCAATGTTTGAAGAAAGAATATGTCAAAAATCACATCTGCTAGCTAGGAACATTAATATCTAGGGGGAAATTATCAGGATAATCATAGTATCTGACTATCCAGAGGAAAAACATTGTGAAAACTTATAAAGTAGATCAGCTCAGAATGCAGATGTTTTAGAAAAAGGTAAAGGTAATTTACCTGACACATTTATTAGTCGAAATCAGGGCATAACTAAATGTTCTTTAAAAAACTATACCATTGCCATAAACCAATTGTGATCAATTTAATTACATTGCTAGTTATTTTTTAACCAAAATCATAAACTGAGATAAGAAAATGTTCTAACCTCTACATTTGCAAAAGTAGATTAACCATTATTATATCTTTGAATAATTGCCTTATACCATTTTCTATTAATTGAGAGTATAGGAGACATGTATACAGATTCGCTATTATATAAGGCAACATGATAGCTTATATAGGATTATATCGCACACATGGATAAAATAAGAAATTAATCAAGTCACGGTTATATGCCTTTGGTGTGCACATGATAAGTGTATGCATCCATTCACACATAAAATTACCACCATATATACAAATAAACCATACCATAATTCCTATATACTTCATTTCATACATAAGTGAAATACTATTAGGAGTCTTATAGAAATATAAGACACATAAAAATCTCAGGTCTAAGTATAGAATGGACTATTATTTAAAAACCAAATAAAATGAATAAACAATTATCTTAATGAGCTGATATTAGAACCCGATTGTTATAGACTTTCTCCTAAATTACTCTACATTAAGTACAATCATTTGCCACTTACCCTCTTTTCTTCAAGTGTGCCTGAGATGTTATCTCTACGTATGTGATTTTCAGCCTGCCCTACCAGCCACCCCCCCTTTTAAAAATATGCATTTATGGAAATTAAGTCATTAATTATTAGATTTTCATAAAATACCATTTATTTGATGCTCTAGGAAACAGGCTTAGACTACAAAGGGAGGACAATATGGAAATCAATACTCTTGACAGAAGCATCTCTGTGTTCTGGAAACAGCGTAACTGTTTGGATATGGCCTGAGCCCAGACTCCAGGAGGATTTTCTTATCAACACAATACCCAAGCTCTTTGTTCGATTCTTATGGACAAGTTTGATAAATTTAATCATTTTGCTGTTGCTAAGTGCTTCTCAGTAAAGAACCAAATGGGATAGAAGGATATATTAAAATGTTATCATCATAAACTGAAATAATCAAATCCCTATCGTCTACTACAACTAATTTAAGCTTTATACTAAGCTCTACAATTGCCCTACAATTCATGGTAACCTTACCCAAAGAAATACATATACATAACTGGGTTTCTGGGTTTTCTTCTTAGGTAAAAATTATTTATTATTAATATATCAAAATAATGTAGTGACCTGGTCATGCTTATTGAACTATTCCAACTCTGCCCTATGGTTATCAAATTGGAGTGTTAGGATCACTACTGTCACTTTATTCCCTAGCACAGAGAGGCATAGCTTTATCAACATGTGGGGACTATAATTGCCTAAGACATTAAGCTATGGACATTACAGCTCACATGTGAAATATCCACATTTGTTCTTCTAAATCCACCTCAAATTTTAATGCACAGTATCTTTCCTTTTATGACTGGACTAATATAAAACAAGAGCAAACAAATGGCCAGAGAAGATACTATGAAAGATAGCATTAACATTTTCAATAAGTTTCAGTATTTTGTTAAAATTGGATTATGGGAGGGTGAGTAAAATACATTGCCACAAAATTATGAACATTTATTAAACAAGCATATCAAACTATGAAGCTATTGTATCTGTACATTCTTACAACAGTGTTTCCAAGATTCAGTGAGCAGGCGCATTGCTGTGACCAAGAAAAATCCAAACTCATTGCCATCAAGTTGATTCGACTCATAGAGACGCTAAAGGACAAAGTAGACTGCCCTTACTCTTTCTCTGCAGAGCTACAATGGTTTCAAACTGTTGACCTCGCCATTAGCAGCCCGCTGTGGAACCCACAAAATTCCTGGGTGCAAGCTTCCTGGCCTCTTTCTTACCAAGGTAGTCTTCAATTCAAAACTAAACAAAATCAAACAAAAAACCTTCTTCTTACTAAGCTCTATTCTTTGAGAAAAGTCCATCAGAACTGCCCGTTTGGAGTCCCCTCAAAACATTCCGCATCACCCAATAATGGACTATCTATCTGCTTCAGGAAATATTTACAATCTTAGAAACCTGAAAGGGGGCAGATCTAGTCTCTCCTGCCGTGTAACTATGTGTTGGAATCGATGAGGGCATGGAATTTAACCGTTCCCCAAATTTTCTGAAGCAAATTCAATAGGAGTTATCTGAACGGAATCTTCTACTTTCTTCTAATCCACTAATCATAATATCCAACCTCATTTTAAAACACTTACCTTCTGCTCACACTATAAAATAGAAATAAGAAAGCAGCTATTAATGTTTCTTTATACATTTATAATTACAAAGCTTACTGATTTTTGGATAAATATGTAGTGATGAAAAGAACTCATACAAAAACATCTTTCTTCACACTATTTCCTCTTGTGCCAACTAACAAAATTAACCAAAACAGGACCGTTCGTGCATTATGCTATCTTTACATATTTAGCAAATATCTATTTCATGCCTACTAGATGCCAAGAACGCCGTGCAACAAGCACTGTTCTTAGCATGATGGAAGGAAAGCCTTCTTACTGGGCTCAATTTCTAGTGGAAAGAAACATACAACACAGATATCAACACACGTCATAATATGAAATGAACAATGCAAAATATGAGGAGGTACCCCTCAAATGGAATTTTTTTCAAAGCTATGTGTTTTTCTTTCTTTCTTTCTTTTTCTTTTTACAAAACAACCTTATCACCTTCAAAGTACTCTCCATTACACTTAACATGTTTGTCAAATCTCTGATTCCATCCTTGGAGACATTTTTCAAACGTATCTGTTGGTAAGTTCACAGGGTCAAAATAGGTAGACCGATCATGCCTGAGTCCATTGCATGTGCTTAGAACTTTGAATGTGTTCGGTATGAGAACAGAAGCCATCACAAGATTGCAAACAAAGAAATGACACCATTTGCCCTTTTCTGAAAAGGCTTGCTGTGGGGTGACCTAATCCTAGAGAGACAGGGCAGGCCATAGGACACTGTAAAAATGACTACACAAGAGATGATGATGACAGACCAGGGTGGTGACGATGTAGATGGCAAGAAATGGTAATACTCAAAATGTATTTTGAAGTTTGGTGGAATAGGATTTGCTGATAAATCCAATGTGGGAAATAAAAGAAACAGAGCTGGGAAAGATGACTCCAACGTTTGTGGCCTGGGCAACTGGAAAGTATAATAGGATAATCAACATGTCAGAGACATGATTTCCTGAATATGATCCCTATTTATATTCAAAGCGAGAACAAAATGACATCTAACATTGTACAGACACTCTTCCTTCTGGCCGCCTTAGGTTTTTTTTGTTTTTTTTTTAAATAGCTTTCTGAATTATTTGATTTAGCTCTTCATTTCACTGATAAAACAGGATTTAGGAGCAGATCATTCCGTTTCCACCTCCTGCTGAGAAAGGACACGTCTACCCTAGATACACTGAACTGGAATCCTCTGATAAACAAGGCAATGCTCATGGGAACATAACATCAGAAACACCTGGCAAATCACGAGAATCACCTGGAAATCTTGTTAAGCTATAGATTACAATTCAGTGTATTTGGGGGGAACAGCAAATTCTCATCAAGGAATGAACCAGTTGGAAGTCCTGTAATAAAGCTTATTTCTCTGCCCATTGTTTTTGCTACCTATACACCGGTATCTTTATTACAGCAAAGAATAGAACCATTTTTGGTACATGTATACAGCCAAACTTCCATTCCAAACCACTAGCTGCGGTTTTGAGAAATGAAATACCACAGGCTTACTGCCCAACATGAGGCTCTCTTGACTCCCTGGCACTTCAGTGACTCAAATCAGCTCCATGGGTAAGCCTCAAAAAGAGCACTGAAAGCATGGATCCCTGTTGCCATTGTGGTTGTATGGTGGGCTGCTAATTTCAAGGTCTACGGTTCAAAATCACCAGCTGCTTCTTGGACGAAAGATGAGGCTTTCTACTCCCATAAAGAGTTACAATCTCAGAAACATGCAGGGGCAGTTCCCCTCCATCGATAGAGGTCAGGATGAATCTAAATGGACTGGAGAGCAGGGAGGTTCGAGTTTCCTGCTAGCAGTATTTGTCCTTAAGGTGCCTGATGACACGGCCTCTGATCCTTTAAAGTTTTGATCAATACAAAAATCAAAGAAAATAAGCAACCCATCGTGCTGTTACAAGCAATAGAAGTTTCTTTAGGAGATGCACAAGGTGTACATGCTGGATCCTCCTCACTTTCCTACTCGGGGCCCCTGTACCTAATAATCCAGGTAAACTGAGGGGAGCAGCCTGGGAGCTGAAGAGTCAGAAGTCCGTCCTCGTCAGGAATCTGGCTTGTTTCCTTTGCACACGTTTACAGCTGTCTACAGCTGACGTCAGTCATATCAGGAAAAGCGAAGGATCCTCAGCCCATGATGAGAGAAGTGGCTATTTCATGATCCCAGCCAACATGTATTACGTGCTTTTTATGTATTCAATGAGTGTGGTGGCTCCATGAAAAGTTTGTAAGTTTGAACCCATTAGTTATTCCATGGGAGAAAGATCTGGCAGGTAGCTCTCAGGAAGATTTGTCACCTTGTAAACTCCACAGGGTCTTTCAATCCCACCCTGTTGGATCACTATGAGTCTGAATCAGCTTGAGGACAATGAGTTTGTTTTCCATTGTCTACCACATCACCATTGTCTACCACATCTGATCTTTTATCATATCAGATGCTCTGAGACCCAAAAAGTGAGTTCTCTGATCAAACAAATATAGAAAATGCTGTATCGCATATTCCTCTGCAAAAATTATGAAAAGCTCTACAATACAGGTTTTGTCAAGTTCAATACAGGTTTTGACTGCTGAGTGTCAGTTCCCAAACCGAGTTCTCCTAACTGGCAAAGCAAGCAAAGGCCTTAAGGAGGGCAAGGAAAGAAGGACGTCATTCACAGACACACTGCAGGAGAAAACTGGCCTCCCACCTCATCCAGAGGAAACAAGAAGGATGTAAATTAAAGATACATGGACACAACTATTCTCTAGAGCAGTGGTTCTCAACCTTCCTCATGCCGTGACCCTTTCATACAGTTCCTCATGTTGTGGGGTCGCCTAACCATGACATTAATTTTGTTGCTATTTCCTAACTTTCATTTTGCTGCTGCTATGAATCGTCATGTAAATTTTCATTGTTACAAATTGAACATAGTGAAAGCACAGTGATTAGTCACAAAAACAGTATGTAATTATATCTTAAGGCATCTTTCTAATCACAAATCAATGAAATTTTGTCTTGAAGCACGGTGTAGCGTGGGTAACAGTCTTCACGGGGGTGCTCGTATGTGCGCAGATCTGCATGTGGGCAAACCTGCCTGGAGACGGCTAGAGGAGCAGTGTCTCGGTTCCTGAGACCATTGGAAATACACGTGTCTTCTATGGTCTCAGGCGACCCCTTGTGGAAGGGTGTTCAACCCCCCCCAAGGGGTCACGACCTATGGGGTTGAGAATGGCTGCTCTAGATGGTATGCGGTTACTCGCACCAATTGCTCCCGGATAGAGAGGAAAAATGCAAGGTGAACTTTAAAATCATAAAAACAGCCAGGCTTACAGGTTGAGCAGAGACAGGTGGGACCTTAGAGACCAGGGCCTTTTGTCACCCTTCAGTCTGGACAGGAATAATCAACCATTTAAGATCAAAAGGACAGTGTTTACTCCAGAATAAAGCTCCGAAGGTTAGGAACAGGAAGGAATGGAAACAAGAACCACAGAAAGAAGGCAGGATGGAGGGTGGCACAGCGAGGGGGCGGTGATGGATGAGCCAAAATGTGTGTGAATCACGGAGTGTCAAAATGATGACCTGCTCCGTACACTTTCACTTCCTTCGCAAGACAAAGTCACGGCAAACAGAAACTGTCAACAGTTAGGAACACATTGAATGATATATCAAAGATAATTTTAATTCTAATGCTGAGAGCAGACCTGGGAATCAGGTATATATTCAAATGATTTATAATTATACAATAAGCTCTGGTTTCAATTTCACCGATCAGGCTTTTATTTGTGGCTTTCTACACACACTAAACCATGTACAAGAATAAGACAAATGAACAAAATGGAGGTTATTCTTGCCCTTTACCAGCTTATGGGCTGTGAGCAATTACACCCCAGCATGAGAACGAGGCTGAGCAGCTCAGAGGGGGCTCTGCTTCTGGAGCGCTGATATTTAACTTGGATTTTGCAGCATAGAGAGCATTGCTCAGGAAAACACGCCAAGAGGAAGTAACGTCTAAGAGAAAAGATTGTTCAGACACATGGACAGGACAGACTGAATGAGTCAAAGACCAGTTTGGTTACTGAGATTTCAAACAGTAACAAAAAGAAATGTTGATAGGTTGGACGTAGCACACAGCTGAAAGGTCATGAAACATGAAGTTAAAGAGTTAATAATGGCCTGTACACTATACTCTACTAACATATTATAGACATATAACTTTAAATGAAGGGGAAACATGAGGAGCTGATACCAAGGGCTCATGTGGAAAGCAAATGTTTTGAGAATGATGAGGGCAACAAGTGTACAACGGTGCTTGACATACAATGGATGGATGGATGGACTGTGATAAGTGTTGTGCGAGCCCGCAATAAAATGATTATATAAAACATGGGACTATTTTGAAAACACAAACTCCATTATTCTAGTCTTTGGCATAAAAACTTACTTCTAGACACCAGGGTGCCATTATATCATAACTTCAAAAGGGTTAATCATTGGTCCTACTTTGCTAAAAAAATTAAAAACTGGAGGTGAGTGAAAGACCAATGAAGAGGTCTGGGGACGTTGTAAGGTTACTGAAGTCTAAAACAATTATGGATTGGAAGTTTGAGCCACTTATGAAAATAACAGATTTTATCTTTACCTTCCTCCAGTCTTTTTTGCCGCTCCAGACAACCAAATACTACCATTTTCACTAACACATTTGAAAGGATTAAAGTTAAATAGTAAGTTTAAACACTAAGCTTTGTAACACTGAAGTACTTTTCAGTAAATAACTTAGCTTTTAAACATTGCTTATTGCCTTGAAGTTGTTCTTGGAAGAGTCACAGGGAAGAGTTCTCATGCACCCAAGTGAACACTCTGTCTTTGTGTACCACCGGCTGACATTACAGTTTGGGTCGTCACAGGTCACTCAATCAGCTTACCATTACGGCGAGCAATGCCTTCAGAGTATCATTATTTGTAAAACAAAACAAAAACCCCTATACTAAACATATTTATCAAAATATAACTAAATTCCCATGAAGGATTTCTAATAGTCCAGATTACGGCCAAATTTCAGCTGACTCTTGGTTGAAGTGAAGTTGGTCTGCCCCTAATACTTTTCTCCAACTCTCCGTTAGGACAGTACTCTCTCAAACAGAAAAATATTCTGTAAAGAACTATCTGTCAATCAAGGTTTTCAATTTTTCACACACACCTTTTATTGTAGTCTATAAATCTCTTTCACTTTCTTCAAACAAAAACCATTTTCATATGAATGGGTTTTTACATTTTAAACACACTCAAAGCATACAGGTGCAGCATGCCATTCTGCCGTAGACAGGGTCACTATGGGTCGGAATCTATCCGACAGCACCTAACAACAGCAATTTGAGGATCAACATTTGTATGTGTTTTAATTCAACACTTATTGGTGTCTTCTAGTATTGCCTGGGTGTTCCCAAGCACTATGAGATTTATGCTCTGGGCCACAGAAAAACTAAATGTAAAAGAGCTAACAAATAATGTCAAATATCAGCTTAGAAGACAATGTCAGTATTATCGTGAAATGTCCAAAAATCAGGAGTTAAAAACCCAAACGATAGAGGATGCATAGCAATTCTTAAGCTGAAAGAACTGGGGGGAAAATTAAGTCCAGAGTTGCTATATTAAAAGATGTTATGGAAAAAACACTGATGGACGTAGGAGGCATCAAAAGAAGATACAGGCATAGACCAGGTCTCTGCATTAAAAAAAGCATCGGTTGACCTTCAACCATTTCTGAAGGTAGCGTGTCTGAAAGAACTGACGTATTTATGGATAAAGTCTGAGCCTCACTAAGATGTTGGTGAAAAGCAAGCCTCCAGAAGTAATGGAATACCAAGTGAAATCTTTCAACAAATCAGAGCAGTGTTTTGCCAAGAAACTTGGAGAGGAAGGACAGTGCCGGGGAGCTCCTTGCCCAGAGGATGGGAAGGCAGGGCGGGATCAGAAAGGGCTAAACTTCCCCTTGAGAGAGGAACAGGGAGTGCAGATAAGGACGAGGCTCTTCAGCCAGGAAGGCAAAGGGGCAGGAAGCAGCTGAAAGTGACCAGGAGAGGGAAACCGAGTACAGATGAGGACCAGGAGACCCCAGCCAATGGTCAAATGATCTGAAAAGATCCATGTTTGTCTTCATTTCATATAAAGTTGATTGAACAGAACGCAGAAATTATCAAATAATATCATTAAGATCACAACCATGCAAAAAATTGTTATAGTACATTGACAGAAATTTAAGTCAGATTCAGAAAAGGATGTAAAACAAGAGATGCCATTGCTGATGTCAGATGAATCTTAGCTAAAAGCAAGGTGTGTGTGTGGGTATGAAAATTCATTATTTCATGTGGAAAATAAACTACAGATAACATTATGAAGACTGAGAATTCCATAGCACTTACCTATGTGCATGTAAAATCTATCCATCACCCAAATGGCTAACAGCACTAAGTGTTAATGTACCTGTGCAGGAACAGGAATTCTTGTCCACTTCTGGGGAAAACGAAAAAGGATACAGCGACTTTGTAAGACGATTTGACTTTTTTTTTTTTAACAAAACTAAATGTAGGCTTACTATAAATCCGGCAATCACATTTCTAGGTATTTACTTCAATGGATTGAAAACTATGTGCACATGAAAGATTTGTGCACAGATGTTTGTAGAAGCTTTCTTCATAACTTCCCAACATCAGAAGCAATCATGATATTCTCAAAGTATGATACACACCATGGAGTATTATTCACTGGACAAAAAGAGACGTTCAAGCTATAAAAAGACCTAAAGGAAACCAAAATCTGTATTACTAAGTAAAAGAAGCTAGCCTGAAAAAGTCACATGTTGTATTTTTCCACCTATTTTGCAGTCTGGAAAGGATCCACTTCTAGAGTAAGAGGGGAAGACCAGTGATTTCCAGGGACCCAGAGAGAGGAGAAGAGAATGAGGGAAGCACTTTCAGGGTATTTTAAGAGCAGCGAAACTACCAATCATACGATTGGGTTGACTGTACTTTTAAAATATGATTAAAAAAATCTTCCCATTGTATCAGTATTACTTTCTATTCAAGTCACTATTTTCTCCCACCTGCCTGGTTTGCAAGAACCAAAATGTGTGTGGCTTTCTCTGTTGCATATAAATTCTGTGCTCCACCTTAGTCTTCTAAAAAGAAAGTCCAATCACGCCACTGCTCAGTGATGTCGCATCATGACCAGAATAAAATACAAGATGCCCCACCTGTCCTATAATGGTCTCTGTGGTGTGTGCCCTTTCTACCTGTACAACCCCTTTCCATGACAATGTTGGCTCTGCTCCTCGGCTCTAAGCTATTTGTAATATTGAAGTTTGTAGTCATCTCTTCCTGAAATACATTTCTCCCAAAGATGCGATCGACCCACTTTCTTGACGCTTTCGGGCAAAATAAAACAATCATTCCTTTTTCCATTGGCTCTTCTCTAGCTCCCATGTTCTAGAATTTACATCGATAACATTCAGCCTGTTTGAATTTTCTTCATCGCGCCTATTCTGCAAGATGCTGTAATTAGAATGAAGTTCAAAACGAATGAACTATTTGTTAACTGGAACCTCAATACTTAGAGCAGAGTGTGGCACATAGTAGGTATTCAACCATGTTTGCTAAACGAGAGAAGCAATGATCCTTAAACTCGCGACCCAGCTGGTACTCTTTGTTTCCCAGCGCTAGCCCGCGTAGGAGTAGGAAGCTGTGCCATCGGTATCGCAAACAGCAGCACGGTCCCCATAGGAGAAAGGTTTCAGCAAGCCTTCAGACTAAAATGACGTAGGAAGAAAGACGTAGAAACGCCATCTGGAAATCAGCCAATTAAAATCAGCGGGCAACGCCTAACATTTGTTTGATTGGATCGCTTCCACAGCGTAGGGCACAAAGGTGCCGGTGATGGTGAAGACGACAAACTTAGGCAACATTTGGTTCCGTAGGAGATAAGCCTTCCCGAAGTCAGAGTTGATCCATAGCAGCTCTCTCTCTAAGGCGTGCTGAGAGACCCGAAGGACAGCAGGACGTACCTAGATCGAGGACAAAGACCCACCTGTTCATTAAAGACACGGCGCCAACCTTGCTGCCAGCTATTCCAAAATGAGATGGTCTCTCTGGCAGTTCAACATCTAGGGGAATGTATCCGTCTCCCAGGCCTCATGGACAATTACAAACAGCAGAGAAGTTAGAAGAAAGCAGAGCGCTAGGGGATCTTCCCGAGTTTTATTGCCAAGGGCCCGTTATGTTGTTCTTCACACAGCAAGAATTTAAGGATAAACGTCTGAAAAAGGACTACGCATTTTTATTTTACTGGAGAGAGGAAGAATAAGGAAGATGTTTTCAGGCAGATAGCTGCTGAAGCCGGCGAGGCAAGTTCTTCAGATGTTCACAAACCCAAATTCCTAGTGATGCTGTGGATGGGAACAGCGCCATTTCAGGCATGTGGGGGAGAAAGGGTGGAGGGGAAAATGCTCAGCCTCTGCTATTTTTAAGTTATTTGTTCAGAGTGGCTATTTTTCCCTCTGATATTCTTGAGCTGTCCAAATGTCAGGTTTCCACGCACTGCGCTCTGGATGCTCTCAAAGGCACTGCTCTGAGCGGAGAGGAAGGGCTCATCTGTTCATCTTCTCACATGCTGCTACCGCTGCAGAGGCTCAAAAAAAAAAAAAGCTTTGTGACCTAGAAAGGAGATGTACGGTATGAATGATGCACGGGCTGCAGAGAGCCTAGGACGTCATCAGGCTATTTATACCGCCAGGAAGGAAAAAATGAGTCCAGGGCAATGACTCTGCTCCATGAACCGGGTATGCAAAGATCGTCTGGAAGAAACAGTGCACATCACAGCGAGGGGAGTGTTCAGGCTGCCAGGGTGGACAAGAAGGGGAAGCCATAGCCCCAGTTCCCTGGGTCTTTCCACTACTCGATTTGCTCTGAAAGGCTTTTCAGTGAATCCTGCAATGTTTCCCACTATGGGGAAAGGCATCCTGCATCAGAGTTAAAGACACTGCAACCCACATTTCTAAAGCTGGCTCTACTCCATGTGCACGCGACCATTCGGACACAGGGCAGGTTTTGAGGGAAGCCTGCAGAGATTTTAAAAAGTATTTGGAAGAAATAGTTAACAGATCCTGTGTGACTGCAACTCCAGGAAGGGAAAAAAATTAAGAGTCACACAGATTTGTACAAGTCTGTAAGCAAGCTTCTCTCAAACGATGAAACATGTCCAGGAAAACCTAGAGAAAGCGCTAGGACCAGCTGCTCCCACATATGCCTGCATCTCTAGGAAAATGTTGGTGGCTTACCTTTGTGGCAAATGTATGCAAAACCACGTGAGGCTCCAAAGAAATGAGTTTCGGAACTTATCCATCTTGTTCTTTCGTAATGAATTTATTTCTGTCATTTCTGCCAGGTTGCTTTGCTCTGGATTTGTCCTGGGAGATGTTTTACGATGGCTTTGCTAACAGCTGGCCAGAGTAAGAGGTGTGTCCTTAGGTTACAAATCAGGTGTTTTTCTAGTGTAAAGTGAATGGATTCATTTGGAATTTAAACCTATAATCTGGATTGCTTAAGAGAACACAAAATTATTTAATTTTAATATACTCCATGCTCTTGGATAAACAATCTCTGTGTTCCCATACATCCGAGTCCTCGTGCCATTTCTACAACTGACAATCTAAAAGCATTCACTCTCTGCCTGCATCCACTGACATCCCATCTGGTTTTAATTTACTGGACATATTTGGACTTCATCTTAAGTCATTTTATCTATCCTCTTAATAGGGGGAGGGTGAGTTTTAAATTCTTTGAATTAGAGAGAATGAATAATCTCAATACTTCACTTTTACAAACTCACAAGGTCCGTGTGGAGCTTATAAATATTGATCACTTATTGTCAAACCTATAAGGATACGCTTAAAACAACATAGAGATAGATGGATACAGTCGATGGACTTAGAAATGAAGCTTATCTAATTGACTAGAAATCTCAGCATCTAAATGGACTGATAAAAACCAATGCAACTGACTTTTTAAATGTGTTTTTGTTTGGGCTTATAAATTGTAGTGGTATTGCTATTTGATATTTCAGTATTTTAATTGGAAGAAAGAATAAATCAATGTGCATGAAAGCTCACTAGGCAGAAAAGAGATGCAATGTGTTAGGAAGTTAGGAACCGGGGGAGCAGGGCCAGAGAGACCCAGGCAGGTCTGAAAACATAGGTGTAACTATCTTGTATTACAGGTGCTGTGTGCATATTTGCAAACTAGCAAACAGTAAAGGAAAAAACGAGCCTCAGAAAGGTCTGTGGAATATTAAGTTAAAAGAGAATGGAAATTTTCCATGACAAATTTGAAGCCCCCACTTATGTTGGTAATCTTTGAAACCTCAGTAACATACCCCACATTGCTGAGCATGGAAATGTTTCCTGGGTTCAATGATCACCAAGGTTACCACTCCACAAGGCAGTACTGCAAGGCTGTCCCTTCTTCTTGTTCTTTCCCACGCTCCACAGAGCATCTAGCTGTGTGAATCTGCCCTGTACTGGAGGTGACCCCCCGTACCCGCACCGCCAGCCGTCCCGTGGGTGAGCTAGGCACACACGAGCATAAGCACTCAGGAAAGGGTGGCTGAGGCTGAACGATTTACAACTACTTTGAGGGGCAGGGAATTTATCTTCTATGAGAAATATCTGCCAAATGAAAGAGCAGAGCAACAACAAATACGGATTTCTCTTTTAAAAAGGAATTTCATTTTCACAGTATAACTTTTTATGATCTTTATATTTAATTTTAAACATATGCTAATACATAGCTCTGCTATTTTAACACAATTACGGTGAGGCAAAAGAAAGTCCATAATGAATGAACACACATGAAATAAAAGGAGATACGATTTCTGAGCAAGGAAAGGAAAACACGGGTAAAAACCGGTCACTAGGGAAAATGCTTGATCAAACAGATACTTATTTTCGATCTCATTTTGTGTCCATCTGTCTTGATAGCCTTTGTTCATTTGGAAAATAGTGAGGTATTTCCTAAATAATTTCAAGCAGCAAATAATGCTGGCATGATTAGATACCTGATTTACCTCACTCCAAACCACCCCACTAGCAAAGGCAGTGCTGTCAACTCAGTTCCAACGTACAGTAAACCAGTAGTTCACAGCAGAAGTGGTTCGTTGGGATTCCGAGATGAAATGTGAACAGAGGAGACTACCAGATACTTCTGCTAAGGAGCGGCTGCTGGGCGCCACCGCTGACCTTTCTTTCGGATAGCTGCGGAGCATTCAGCTACTACACCAGTACGACTCCTCTCCTTACATCCTTTCAAAATTCCAGGGAGGGGTATTTTGATATCAGGTAGGGATAGTTAGTATTATTTAGGGGAATTTAGTTCTTACCCCTACATCCAAGATAGGGTGAAGTCTAGGGAGATTTTATAAAGCCTTCCCAAGGAATCGAGGGAACTAGTCTCTTCGTTGCCACATCTATACAACATGACCTTCCTCAAATCAACTTCAGTAGAACGTCTTCTCGCAAACAGAAAGACAAACAATTAGGCTCAACAAAACAAAAATGAAGGCTAGTGAATGTTAGGAAAACAGTATGTTTATGAAAATTAACACCCATATAAAAGATCACTTCAATGTGGAATGCTGATTCATCCAAACTCTGCTCAATTTGATGCCTGGGGATGAATTTTCAAATTTCGTATGAAGTAAAAGGGTTAGTCAGTGCTCCAATATGTAGCAATAAATAAGAATAGTGGCGGGGGAGGGGGGCTCTGAGGAAGACTAGAGGTGCAGAAGGGTACTCCAGAAGTAGACACTAATCAAGGAAAATATAGAAAGAAATTAGAGGTCATGATGACTTCAGAGAAAGACAAGTATTTTCAAATGAAGTCACAGAGGCAGGTTGCTCTCTGCGTACCCGTGCAGAGCTCTACTAAACACTTACTGTAGTGCCTCCTGGAACTGACTGCTCTTTGAAAGTAAGTAATTCATGAAATTAGGTCCAAGCTTAACAGATGACTATGATTTATCAGTATAATACTTCCTCTTTTAATATTTTATATTCATAAAGTTTCAAAACCAGCGATTAATTCACACAACTGTTAGTTTTCTCCCTTCTATTGCCTATGCATAAGTGCTCACAGATTTAGGTGGGGTAAGTCATTCTGAAATGGCATGATGTGCTTAGGAGAACTGCTAAAGGAAAAGAAAATATATTCTTTCCAATCAAATAGCCTCAGCTCTTCTATTCCAGGATAGAAAGAGAGGAAGTTAATCTTCAACAATTGGTCAATATAATTCTTCACTCCCATAGCTATAAAAATGTCACATGGAAGATAAGAGTCCATATAAACAACTGACTGTTCAAAAATAATTTTTTTTAAAAATCCCCTGAGCCACAAACTACAGCACCAAGCAAAGCTACTATTATTTGATAGTCTCTGTTTATGCTGCAGTTGACAGCATTCACGAAGTATTATGTAAGCTATGTATTGAGAAATAGGTTTGCACGTGAAGAGCAACTGGCTCAGAGATTTAATCATTGCAACTTGAAAAACATAAGAACAAGCCCAAACTTCTTTTAAGTGATCACATAAAATCAAAAGAGATTTATAAAAGAGCCTTGCTTAACCACCCTGGTTCTAGCTTTTTTTGAAATGGGTTCTGACCTTTAACCTTCTCATAGAGCCAGATCCCAAGCCACCCATAGGATATTGAGCCCATCCACAAAATTCATTTTTCTTTATAAGTTACATTAGTAAGGTTGGGGGGAGGGTAAAACTTAAAGATCTAATCATTCTGAAACAATGGTCTTAAATATGCTCAGAGAGCTTCAAGAACACATACGAGGAGAACCCAAAGGTGGCTCAGGGAACCCGGAGATCTTTACCAAGCCATTTTATAAACAGAGAAGGAGAGGACAAAAGAAGGTCTAAAAGGCGGTGATGAAAGCAGTTCATTAATTAAAGGGTATCAAGCAAGAAGATGAACTGTGGATGGTATATCGGACGTGCTGGGGAAACACAAGCAAAATAAACTTTCACCCAAGAATTTTGTATCTGGCCAACTAGTCTTTCAAAATAGGTGTGAAGGTAACAAAACCCGTGGGGCTGTCCTAAACCTGCTCTACAAACAATGGCAGAGAGTCTTTCCGGTCTCAGTGAAAGGACACTAGACAGTCACTTGAAGTCAGATCCTTAACTAGAGATTTCTGATAAGGAAAGAACATGCTTGTGTAAGAAAAGCAGTATTACTGTATTTTTAGTTTGTAATTCTACTCTTCATTCCCATTCTTTAAAAAACAAGTACATAAACATAATTATAACTGTGTTATTGGACATAAATTGTCAAAGGTGTAGTTTTGAAAATGACAACCCAAACAGATGGGACAATGGATTGTGGGGACAGATTTATTGGTAGGGACATTTTTTAAAAATTGAAAATCATTTTATTGAGGCTGGTAGGGACATTTTGTATGCTGCTGAAATTAAGTGGTTAACCACTTGGGATTTTATTTTTAAATAAATTTTAAGTACCCCTTATAAAACATAAAAGGACAGCAGAACAGACCGAATAAGACACTCAAACGTCTCATTCCTTATAGGAATTTCCAAATGTGAGTGCACAGGTTTTCCACCACACCTGAGAGCCATGGATCAACTGATTTTTTTTTAAATCTTGATCCTGGTGGTGCATGGTTACATGTTGGGGAGATATATAAGTCTGGCAGTTCAAAATCACCAGCAACTCTATGAGACAAAGACAGATCTCATAAACATTACCAGTATTGGAAACTCAGAGAGGCAATTCTAGCTTGTCCTGTGGAGTCGTTATGAATCAGCATGGACTTGATGGCAGTGAGTTTGGTTTTCGTTTTCATGCCACACTGAAATTTTAATGTTTTACTTTTATAGATCTGGCAAATAAAATATAACTAGACACAACATACATTTAAAAAACATAATTAATAATTTAAAAGTATATCATATAAAAACGAAATTCACTGCAACGAAGTGTAGGGAAATTACAAATTCACTTACAGTTCACTTAACAACGATAAAGAAAAATCTGTAGCAAGAGTACAACTCTATTAGGTAGGTCTGTCTGTCCCCCCTCCTTTTTTTCCCCAGACTAACTTATGCAATATCCTGATGTTTAAAACTCTATCCTGTCATGGAAAATCTGTCTCTAGGGTGGGGGACGGACTATGTCCCATTTTCTTTTTAAAGTTTTAATTTGAAACAGATAGTTTAAAAATATAATAAACTTTCTCTACTTTGCAAACATTTTGAATTATGCATCAGAAGACTACAAGGTAAAGACAGAAATGCACATTTTTAAAAAATTTAGCATAGCTCCTTTTCCCACAGGATGGAACAATTTTGTTAAATCCTAACATTGTACCCTGAAGCAATACTCAAGGATCTGAATAGTTTCAAGTGCAATAAATCATGCATTATATAGAGTTCTTACTTGTTTCTTTTCAAATACTGCTGCCACAGTTTAAAGATGGTTAAGAGATAATGATAAATATATTCTCTTTTAAAAGTGTCAAGAGCCAATACAAAGGACCATTATTCAATTTCATTCTCTTTTTTTGAGTTAATTAGAAGATAAGTTGATATAACTTTTTAAAAACATCATATTCACCGTTATATGTGAATATTAAGCTACACATTCAGATAACATCACTTATTCTTGGCATCCCAACAATTCAGTCTTGTTGTACTCAATCTACTCCTTCAAAACATGAGATAGATCAGACGCTTACATACCTGGTGTCATTTCCCAGGCAATCATCCAATGTCACTAGGCAGCGCATTGCACAGAAAAAGTATATTTGGAATCATTTTCAAATTAAAATCCCCTAACGTTTAAAGCTGACGTACAAACAGAACACATGGCGTGACGAGAGAAGCCAAGAACTCAGCCATTCAAAGAAGTTACTTGACTGGAAGCAAGGCACATGGACTCATGACTTCGCCCTGCTACAGGTGGTATGGTCACGCTGAACATGGTTCTAAAGATATTATACCAGTAAGCTAATTACTTCAGCTAATTCCTGGAGTATCTTTTTTTCCTAAGTACTTTTTTTTTTAACAATGGAGCAACATTTTTCCCCTTAATTTGTTTTAAATGGTGTTTTATTGTCAATTAGACAGTTTACCTTTCAGATCACCGGTTTTGTGTTCGATGGTTTAAATGATTAATTAGCCCCTCTCAATAGTTTACTCTTCCTTCACTCCTTGATTTCTCTTTTCTCTCTTGTGGATTACTAATCTTCTACTTCACCCAAATTAATACCTATCAACTGTCTAGCCTTGGGTTGGCAAAATGCAGCTCTTTTGGTACATACATGTGGCTCTGAAGTAAAATTGAAATAAAAAAATAGTATTCAGATAATGGTGATTTCATGTTTTAAACATATATCTATGGTTCTCAATTAATTTTTAAATGGTTGGGAGGGACAGGATTGGCTCCTCCATCTCAAAAATCTACCAAGCCCTGGGCTAGCCTGCGCTTTAGTTTTACTTCCTTGCCTTCCCCACCTTGACAATCTCCAAAGTCTGTTCCTTTTGGTATGAAAGTTCTTATCTTTATCCCCCTTTTATAACCACGGTCTCAAATAATTTTTGTCCTTTTGTGATTGGCTAATTTCATCATAATGTTCTCCAGGTTCATCCATGCCATGACTTTTGAACTATTCCTACCCCCACCCCACCCCCCGCCCATTACCAAAGTGCTAAGTGCAAAGCCAACATCTGAAAACACTTACTTCTGTGTACTCACATAACCTTGGAATGTATTTGGCATAAGACCCAGCATGACAGCCATGTCAACTTTGCCTTAACATTATACACAGCAGATTTCTTTTAAAGGAGGAATTACCGTGCGGTTAAAGCTGTATGGAAAATAGCCAAAAGCTGGTTGTGTGGAACATACACTGAGATTTTAAGAGGTAGAATACCTGAGGGCAAAGAACATCCTTGGAAGATAAGTTGGGAGAACTGAGGAATTTTGTGGAAAATAAAACTATTTCTAGCAATATGTTCTATATCTGAGAATTAAGGTATCTCTTTCCTAGGAGTCAGATATAGGGCATCCCAAAAATAATTCTTAAAGTTTTCACTAGCCCTGCATGGATAGTATTCAGATAATGGTGATTTGGAAGACAATTGTAATAAAATGATTACCTACTTTGACAGGAAGCCTTATTTGGAAACTCTTTTCATTTTTAGCTAAAATTGAAAGAGACTTAGGTAAAACTGAAAGTGGGACACAATTATGAGCAGCAGAGTACTAAATATTATTTATTTCATTTCAAATTTCTGATTAAAGTCTCAAAAAGAAGTCTAGCATCATAAACTATAAGCTGAACGAGGGCGTGTTTCTCATTTCTGCATCTGCCCAGGTACCTGTATACCATCACTAATTGAACAACTGAATGATGGTGGAGTTAAGTAAAGTACTGGTTGCTAAATGTTGGATATGACTAATGTTTCCTAGCACATTTTCAATATACAAGGTTTGAAAATATGTCCAAATATGTCATGAACAGCAAATGCTGGTCTTAAAGTAGACCTTTTTGTAAAAAATAATTTTATTGGGGGAACGTACAACTCTTATCACAATCCATCCATCCATGTGTGAAGCACATTTGTACATTTGTTGCCATCATCATTCTCAAAACATTTGCTTTCTACTTGCGCCCTTGGTATCAGCTCCTCATTTTTTCTCCTCCCCACCCTCCCCCTCCTAAAAGTAGACTTTTTAAAATAGCACTGTCCAGATAGGAAGTGAATGTTCAAAAGAATCATTGAGCCTCTGATGCATATGCTCTACTCAAATATTGAGCATAGCAGAAAACTTCCTTGCATTTTTTTCCCGGGACCTCAGGCCAGAGGGAAATACAAAGGGAAGAAAGGAACAATGTTACAATCATTATGCTGGCAGGAGAAGAAAGATGATAAGCAATGTCACTAGTCCTGTAATGAAAATCCCTCTTCTAGAAATATACTATTTCAGTTCTACCTAATAGAAAATGTTGCTAGGCCCTGAGTGAGTGCTTATTCGTGATTACACAGAAAAGGTTTGGGTCTTAAATGTAGAACTATTTCCTACACCTCATCTTCAGAATTTAAGCCTCTCCTTTTCAACTGACACCCCTCTACAAGTGAAAACAAGAAAATACTTTTTTTTTTTTTTTTTTGTGAACCACCTGAAATGTAGAAGTTAAAAGATAGCTCACTGAACTTGGAAGAAGCAGAGTAAAGCAGCATTATTAACTATCATCAGAGAACAAAGGTGATTAGAAACCAGAATCCTAGAGATAAAATCACCTTTTTCTCCTGATAATTTCCCAGTTCTTCTAACTCGGCATCCGGACCTTAATCCCAGGCTTTCTCGCTGCCAGTCACTTTGGGTCTGTTATTGCAATAGGGAAATCCTAGCTAAACACCACGAATGCTTTGAGGGTAAAAAAAAGCAAAGCATTTTTGTACCCTGGTGGGCTCAGGGGACTGATGATGGAATATGAACCTTTCATCCCTAAAATGGATCCCTGGGAACAGAAAGCAGCCTGTTTTTATGACTATAACACCTCACACACCAGCACCACACTCACCCACACACCCTTATCGGGACCACCATTCTCCCCAGGTGATGGTAAAACATCTAGCAGGCTTCTATGCATATCTACAACAGAGGAAAGAGTCTTTGGGAGTGTCCTTGGTAATTTTGGATACCTTTCAGACTCAGTGATAAGAAAATTTGGCATAGAAGTCACACACGGATTTTGTGTTTGAATTGACTTGAAGGCAGTAATGCTTTCTTGTTGGGTTTAGTTTGATGTGGGGCCTGAGAATATACATTTCAGAGTTCCTAGGTCATACGGATGCTGTTGATCCATGGGCTTGCCTTTGAGAAACAGGTTTTATTCTACCTTTATCCAAATATCAGTTTTATCATATAAAAAGCCCTCCCCACCAAAAACCCTCAATCTTGTTCATCTACCAAAATATCAAATAGGAGTTTGTCCCAAAATCAAAGTAGGAGTGGCATGAGAAAAACTCCAGTTTCCCTTCTTCAACTTGTTTGCATCCTCCAAGTATGGTTAGAACACATTGTAGCTTTTTACTTACCTTACAATGTATCCATACAGTTCCCAAGTGGTCCTTACAATCCTTGCGAACTAAGTAGTACAGATATAATCACTATTTTAAAAAAGGAGGACACTGACTGATCAAGTTAAGCAGCATCACTCTCCTACGTAGTGAGAGTCAAAGGACTCAGACCCCCAATCTACAGTCTCTCGTCTGTAACAGTAAGAAAACCTTTCCCATCGCCCATATTTTCCCATCTCCTCGATGATTGTTTACTGATAGGTTTGCACTGTTGTTCTATCAGCTGTAAAACCAAAAAGAAGGGAATGTAACTTTTTAATAGATACCCTACGTAAGATGTGATTGTTTTTTAAAAAGAAACCAAGCCTACATCCTTTGAATGACACACAGCTACACAGAACGTTGTGACATTCAAGGTATCATTCACCAGTAAAGACATCTTTTTGATCCACCTGGAAATACATAGCAGACATCGAGCAGCAGCAATGTTAGCCCTCAAGTGAAAATGCACAATCACACATCACAGTGGTCCACCATCACAGTGGTCCACCATCACGAGGAAGGTGGTTAGGATGCCCTCTGAGTGAGAAATCCTATCCCTGCCAGTCTCAAAATGGACTATTTCTGGATGTGAGTTTCCATGCCCTTAAAGGTTTCGCAGGTTTCTTTTCTACTACATCCCAGCACCAAGAAAAATGCCTGCTATCACAGACGGTGCTCAAAATACATATTTTAAAATTTGTATAACTTCAGTATAATTAAAATCAATATCCAAAAGTGATCAATGCAAACATTTGTTGAAATATGTGATACGTCCATTTTGGGGGTCTTCGATTGGTTCTGCATGTGCTGTTGTTTTGAAATGCTCAGTCGTTGGCAGGACGAGAGACACTTTGCTCATTTTAAACTGACGCGAAATTACTGATTTGAAGCCCCTTTGTCTGCCCACTGCAATAAATCTTACTCCGCACAAACCCGTTAGTGAACCAAAGAGAAGAAAGTGAGCCAATATCTCGAGTTCAGGTCAAGCCTACTATTCATTGTACTGTGGAAATGTAATTTGTGATTTTTCTTCAGATCTTGGCTCAACCAGCATTTAATGGGAGAAGTCTATTATAGGCTTCAATACCATACACCTCCCTTTTATAAACTGAATAGGTCCCATATATGGATACATTTTACTTGCCTATCCACTCCTGGCTACATAGACACCCCCTCCTGCGGACAGGCAGTGCGGACTTTTGCCCACAGATGTATCCATCGGACAGACGTGGCCATGATCCTTATCAGGTCTAGGAGTTGCAAAGAGCTAGCAACCTTCTCTAGAAAGATTTACTTCTAAACAGTCGTCCTAGCTCCATCATCAGCTGACAAAATTTTAAAAAAAATGGTTCCTTTGGTAGAGTCTGTGTGGGCACAATATTCCATATATATTCATAGGCTCTAGGAAATTTTAATGAGATGAAATTAGTCATGTGCAATTTCTTGGCATATAAGAAGGGAATTGGGCAACTGTGCAGTGAGGTCAAGCGATATTCACTATAGACTAAATTAGTGAAAATTTAAATCAACTTGAAAATCTTTAAATAGAACACTGGTTAAATAGATTTCAGAACAGTTTATTTCAGAATTCTTACAACTCTGGAGCTGAAATGTGACATTGTATTCATAAAAGGTTGATTTGATTGGGCTTGGAATTAAAAAATATTCCAGGATGAATAAATTAGAAATAAATTAACAACTCTCTTGTTAGAGGATTATTGAAAGTCAACATTTCCATATAGTTTTTATAACTTATTTTGCTATTGCTGAAAATTACACACAACATATACCAATCCAACAATTTCAGCTAACACAATCCTGCGACAATGACATTCATGGCACTCTTCAAGTTGTGCAACCATTTCCCCTGACTTTTCTAAATTGGTTATCCCGATTAAATATAAAATCAGTGGCCCTTAAATTTCATTTGCTCCCATAAATATTCCGTCACTGAAATCATACATAGTGCCCATGACTCATCAGTGAGTTTCACTTGTTTGGGGTCTCCTTTAATCTGATTGGTGATGGTACATACTGTAGAGTAGATGTGGGCTCCTCCTGAGCCCAGCACATCAGGCCCCGTGTACAACACTGCCAAGTGCTGTTCCATATGTTTGAACTCATCATTGCAGCTACTGTGTCAATAACATCTCATCCAGACGCTTCCCCTTTTTCACTGCCATTCTAATTCACCAAGCTTGATTTCCTTTTCCACGGCCTGGCTTCTCCTGATAAGATGTCCAAAGCATGGAAGACAAAGTCTTACCCTCCTTGGTTCTAAGGAGCTTTGTGGTTGTTCTTGTTGCAAAATAGATTTGTTTGTTCCTTTGGCAGTCCATGCTATGTTCGATATTCTTTGTGGAAGTCTTAATTCAAATACATTGATTCTCTTTCAATCTTCTTTACTCAGTGTCCACGTACAGGGGAGGTTATTGAAAACCTTATAGCTTGTGTGAGTCCTCAAAATGATTTCCTTGCTCTTCCACACTTTCAAGAGATCATGCACATCAGATTTTCCCAATGCAAGGAGTCATTTGACTTCTTGGTTGCTGCTTCCATGAACACTGATTGAGGTTCTAATAATGGTAAAGTCCTTGATAACTTTCAAGTTTTCTCTATTTATCACAATGGATTGGATCTCTGGTGAAGATTGTTGCTTTCTTAACATTATGTTGTCATCCACCCTGGAGCTGCGATCTTTAATCTTCAACAGCAAGCACTTCCAGTGCCCCTCACTTTCCACAAGCATCTGAGTCATCTGAGTGTTAGGGGATATTAACAAGCCTTCCTCTCATTCTGATGCTGCACTCTTCTTCATATATTCCACTGTTTTCAGATTGTTTTCTCCCCAAGATAAGTATGGTGAGAACACACAGCCCTGAAACACACCTGTCCTGATTGTAAACCATGTAGTAGTCCATGGTCCTGTTCACATAACTGATCCATGTACAGATTCTGCATGAGCACGATGACCCTACTTAACTGTCACTTTGTCATACGGTCATGGCTTGAATGTTGTTCTAATGCTGGAAGCAATGTCACTGGTCTTTAAAATGCCAGGAGGGTTACCCAAAATGAACAAGTTTTAGTAGGGTTTCTAGACCAAGAATACGAAGAAGGAATTATCTGCCCACTTCTGAGGGATTGGCCACTGAAAACCTCATGAGTTTAATTTTTGGAATGCAGCCCCTACATTTTTTGAAGGGACATTGTTTTCTGTCAGCATATCATCTTTTGTCCCTGTTTCTTTGTCTAAACAGAATCGTGATGGTTGGCTATCCCTCTTCCAAATAATCCAAGTGCTATTGTTCTACTATGGCCAACCATCTGTCCATATTTCAGGAGATGCTCCCATTTACCATTTCAAGGAGCTGTAGAGAAAAAGTCATTGAGACTAATGAGAGAATGCGGGTGTTGCTTAGGGAATTCTTCCATACTCCTTATCCAGTTGTCACGCCATATGAATATGAGACCCCAAGTAATAAAGCTTAATTGCTTTCCACACCAAGGCCAGTGGCTCTGTGAGATAAGTGTTGAATTGTCCATTATAAGGTCAGTGGTTTAAATCCATCAGAGGAGAAAGATGAGCCAGCACAAAGGGGACGTTTTACTCTTTTCTCTAGGTTGCTGTGAGTGGGAATAGACTTGATCACCTTTGAAAAGGAGGGTAAACTCCAGGGACTATAAGGTAAAGGGAGTCAGAAATCTTTAACGAAGTCAATTGAGACCTTCTAGTTCATTTACAAGAGAAAACACCTGTTACTATCACATATATAATTTTCAGTTGGGCTGTCTGGGCCCACTACAGAAAAGCATATTAACAGGCATATTTTCATTATTTAAAACTACTTACCTAAATTTCAAGAATGATACATTTTAATGAGCAAGGATATGGTACCAAATTGAGTACTGATTTTGAAATACGAGAGGGCTTCAAAAAGTTTGTGGAAAAATGGAATTAAAAGATAATGGAATTTGTCCATAATGTTTTTGAAGGCCCATGTCTATAGTTTTTAAATTATGGTTCAGTAAGCAAGAAAATTCAACTAGGAAATTAGCCCTCTGGATTTTTATGATTATGTGGGGGAAAAGAAAAAATTGTAAGCCTTTATCTTTTTTCTTTAGGACATTCCCAGTATTTTACATAATCTCAGAAATAGTGAGAATTCAGCAAATGCTTAAAGAGCAAACAATTAACTTTCTATGAAAGAAAAGAATACTGAAGTATCTGGTAAACTGGAAAGCAGAGTTCCATTGGAC